>NC_083775.1:18374472-18651972 GCF_963514075.1 Conger conger
CCCAAACCACTTTCATAAAGACTTCTGTAAACAGTGTCTAAAATGTTGTTGCTTGTATCGTAAGAATCCAATTTCCTGATTAGATACAAGCACTGGATTGCTTCTTTTAAAACGTATTCTGTGTTGGCTGTAAAACTTAAAGTGCAATCAAAAAAGGTTCCTAAATATTTAAACTCCTTTACTGCTTCAACATGCTTATCGTTAATCAAAACAGGTTGGAAATAGTGACAGGCATTATGCTGACTTACAATAACCAACTCCTTCGTCTTACTTTTGTTAATAAAAAGGGCACTGTCTTCACACCACTTGATAAGATCACCAATATGGTGGAAATATGTAGACTGATAATCTGTGTTCTCTGTCTGCATAAGACCATATACAGGAGCACCCCAAGGCTGTGTGCTCTCACCTGTGTTGTGTTCTCTGTACACTAATGAAATGCAAGTTATGAATTCAACCTGCCAGCTGTATAAATATGCTGATGACAAGGTGCTAGACCATATAACTCCTGTGGCAGATAAAAAGACCTGAAAGACACGGTCATCATTTCATAATCCGGGATGCAGATCTGTTCATGAACGTGCATCTGCGTGGCCCATTTATTTTCCAGAAATATACACAGTCCTCCGCCGATCGATTTATTTGACAGGTGGTCGTCTCTGTCTGCCCTAATTATTGTATATCCGTCAAAAGAGACTATTGCTTCCGGCTTTTGCCATGTCTCCGTTGGGCAGATTAGATTACACAATTTGAAGTCTGTTCGTGGGTCAGTCTCGCTTTGAACTCGTCAATTTTACTGTTGAGAGATCGCACATTTGATAGTGTGATGGTAGGGAGAGGAAATCTGGAGCCGCGTCTTCTCAATCTCTCGTGCACACCTCCTCTTGAACCTCTTTTCTTTATTTTAGTTCTCGGCGCTTTCCTCCGCCACCTGTGTCTCAAGATCTCTGTACAGTCCATGGGAATGTGATCTTCAAAACTCCCGACTTGAGTTTGGAGCGTCAACATCTGAGCTCTAGTGTAGGTAAGACGCCACTCGCCGAAAGCCGTAGCAGATGTAAATCGCAATCGAAACCTTTTGAAGTTCCATATTAAGCAACTGGTTACTCTGTTATTCTCATGAGGTTAAACACATCAACGCAATAGACAAAATAAAAATAAAGCCTAAAAACATACAAACAAACCACCAACGTGAAGCACTGGGTCAGCAGTCGCACCGCGGCCCGGAAATGAAACAAAAAACATTAATAATGTCATCATTATCAATAATATAGCGCTAAATAGGATGCTTGTGATCTATCCCTGCTGCCAGTAGGGGTAGCTGTATGAGTGAAACACGGTTGAGGAGTTTCTGTTGCTCTCTGTGACTCTTTGGCTTCCGCTCCAGTGTGTGGCGTAGCTTCACTAAACTTGATCAGATGACGTGGTGCACTCGTTCTGGAAAAAGTTGCAATCGATGCAAAGCTCCCCCCGGAGCAATACATTTACTCTCTCACATACCTAATCCTACAGCACATACATACACGCCAAGCTGGCTGGCACACACACTGGAAGAACCAGCCTGTGCTGTCAGACTGCCTGACAGGTGTGTCATTTTGTTTCCTATCCACATTCTGACAACCTCCCATTGGAACCAAAAGGCAACCCATGACATTGTCAAAGCATTTAAACAGACGTCATGGAAAACTATCAATATTCACAGAATCATTTCAAGCAGATCATTTCTTTTTCAGCTGGAAGGAGTGAACCTGGACTACAAGTCAACAGGTACTGTAATTATATGATTAAAACTGTGAATTAACAGGATGAATATGGTGTATCAGCTAAAATAAAGTAATGTAATTGCATTAACTATAAGAGATAAACAAAGCAGCAACAAGATGGTTTGTTTCAGTGAATTGGTCTACACATTCACATACATATGCTATACATATTTGTTCATGATTATAATTTTTTCATGATAAGTTCCTAAAGAACCATTGAGGGAAAATGCTACTACAATAAAAATGTTAGTTTGTAAACGATAAAGATTTGGCAATGATAGTCGGCTCTTGCAGTATATAGGTTTTCAGCAGGGCTTCATCTGTGTACATGGGAATAGACTAGACCTCACTGCCACAATCCCACAGAATGCTTACACTGTGACGTAAAGGGTAAGCATTACAGAGCTAAAACTATGAGGAAATTGTTTCAGGCAGGCAGCTATTTATGTCTATCACACTGATAAATTATTGGCCGAATACATATTCATGCCTCGTCTACAGCTCTCAAGTTCTCACTTGAAACTCTCAGTCTAAATTATTCTGTGTATTCTGTCTAAAATCAAGAAGAAAGTAAATCTCAATCAACTCTCACTTGTAACATAATGTAGAATGGGTACAAATGTTTTTTTGATGTGATAATGTGGTAGTGTGAATGGCTACTTTCCAAGTACTTACCTGTTTGACTTAACATGGCAGAGAGAAAACATAACAAAGACATTGAAGATTGAACTTCAAGCGATAGTTCAGTTTCATTTTTCAGTATTTTTTCTCAATTCATAGAAAACCACTGATGCTTCGAATGCCCATTGTGAAGCTGACATGCTGTCAGAAGCTTTGCTAAACATGTAGAATATAATAAATCACTCAAACTGTCTGTGCGAATGAGACACATGGAATAATATGAAAATACCTACTGAGGAAAGTGAATTCTCTGTAAGATCTGAATCAAAAAGAGGGAGAAAATTATGTGGCACACTTATGTGTCACACTTTTTGTGCGTGAAAATTGACACATGATGGGTAAATGTACAAAAAAAAAACCTAAATCAAAATACCATTAAAATAATTTTATTTGCAAGATGAAACTGGAGAATGACAGAGGGACCAACATGGCAGCTGCTGGTGTGACCTCTCATCATGGTGAGTTTCTTCTTTCTGTGTAGAACATTTCATTGATTTAAATGATTATTTAAATGTTTATTTAAATGATTGTACATTTTTTATTCAAACCGCTGATGTGTTTGTAAACTTTAATTATTAATCTCTGGCAGCAAAGGAACACCATCTCTCAGAGCTGAGGATTGTGCTGCTGGGGGGGAGACTGAGTGGAAAGAGTTCAGCAGGAAACACCATCCTGGGCAGAGAGGAGTTTGACTCTGGAATAAGAACTGCACAGTGTGTGAAGAGACAGGGTGAAGTAGCTGGGAGACAGGTCACTGTGGTCGACACACCAGGCTGGTCGACTTATTCTGTGAAGGACACTGCAGAGCTGGTCAAACAGGAGATTGTGCACAGTGTGTCTCTGTGCCACCCGGGACCCTGTGCTCTCTTCCTGGTCATTGATGTGAGCTTAGCATTCAGAGAGAATGACAGGAGATCAGTGGTGGAACACCTGGAGCTTCTCAGTGAGAGAGTCTGGAGACACACTATAGTGCTGTTCACCAGTGGAGACTGGCTGGGAGACACAACCATTGAGCAGCACAGTGAGACTGAAGGGAAGGTCCTCCATGAGCTCATAGAGAAATGTGGGAACAGGCATCATGTTCTCAACAATAAGAACAGGGCTGATGGGACTCAGGTCACAGAGCTGCTGGAGAAGATAGAGGAGATGGTGGCAGGGCATGGAGGCTCTCACTATGAAATAGAAAGAATGCTCTTACAGGAGGTGGAAGATAAGAGGAGGGCAATGAATGATGGAGGGAAACAGAGGTTGATGAAGGTTCAGAAACCGAGAAAGACTGTCCGAACACTTTTTCAGGGTAAGCTTTTTTCATTGATTTAAATTATTTTCATATGAATTACAGTGGAAAATTCAAATGAATCATGATTATGTTAAATCAATTTCCATTCGAATGGATTCTATCAATGAAAAGTATTTCTCCCGAGAGAAGTGTATTGCAGAGTCAGGATTTGATAGCAGACGGTGGGGTGCATCCGCACACTGGATCAGAATCTTAGAATGATGAGTAACGCAGCAGTGCCATAACTAAGGCAATTCAATTTAAAGTCTTGTTCTTGTTGACATAAATAATATTTTATAAATATTTGAAATTCAGAAGATATATTCATCACAATATTAAACTTATAATCAGAAATTTCTGGTTGCAAAAATAAATTGAACAGAATGAGCCTTATGTGGGTATGAACTAAAATCGCATGCGCAACTCTGCCCCTACAAAAATAAACACCGCCCACTTGTCCTATCTTCTGAGCGATGAATATCATTTCATGTTTAATATTCACAACTCCAAACTTACAGAGAGCCCTTGATCTCAGTGCTAAATATCTGCTAACACTCCTGATGAGGAGTAAAATGTTCTCTTTCTCTCTGACAGAAGAGGAACACCGTCTCTCAGAGCTGAGGATTATACTGCTGGGGGGGAGACTGAGTGGGAAGAGCTCAGCAGGAAACACCATCCTGGGCAGAGAGGAGTTTGAGTCTGAAATAAGAACTGCACAGTGTGTGAAGATACAGGGTGAAGTAGCTGGGAGACAGGTCACTGTGGTCGACACACCAGGCTGGTCGACTTATTCTGTGAAGGACACTGCAGAGCTGGTCAAACAGGAGATTGTGCGCAGTGTGTCTCTGTGTCCCCCGGGACCCTGTGCTCTCTTCCTGGTCATTGATGTGAGCTCAGAATTCAGAGATACACACAGGAGATCAGCAGTGGAACACCTGGAGCTTCTCAGTGAGAGAGTCTGGAGACAAACTATAGTGCTGTTCACCAGTGGAGACTGGCTGAGAGACAGAACCATTGAGCAGCACATTGAGACTGAAGGGAGGGTCATCCAAGAGCTCATAGAGAAATGTGGGAACAGGTATCATGTTCTCAACAGTAAGAACAGGACTGATGGGACTCAGGTCACAGAGCTGCTGGAGAGGATAGAGGAGATGATGGCAGGGCGTGGAGGCTTGCACTATGAAATAGATAGAAGACTCTTACAGGAGGTGGAAGAGAAGAGGGCAATGAAAGATGGAGTGAAACAGAGGTTGATGAAGGTTCAGAAACCGAGAAAGACTGTCCGAACACTTTTTCAGGGTAAGCTTTTGTCATTGATTGAAATGATTTTAATATGAATTACAGTGTAAAATTCAAATGAATCATGATTATGTTAAATCAATTTCCATTCGAATGGATTCTATCAATGAAAAGTATTGCATTGCACAGTCAGGATTTGATAGCAGACGGTGGGGTGCATCCAAACACTGGATCAGAATCTTAGAATGATGAGCCACAACTGAGATCATTAAATTTCAAGTCATGTTCTTGTTGACATAAAACACATTTTTATTTGCGTTTGAAATTCAGAAGATATTTTCATCACAATATAAAAATACTGATAATCAGAAATTCCCGGTTGCAATCATATATTGAAAAGAATTAGACTTTATGTGGCTATGAACTAAAATGTCATGCGCAACTCTGCCCCTACCAGAATAAACACAGCCCACCTGTTTTACTTTCTCAGCGATGAATGTCATTTCATATTTAATAGTCACAACTCAAAACTTAAAGAGAACCCTTCATCTCAGTGCTAAATGTCTGTTAAGACTTCTGATAAGGAGTAAAATGTTCTCTTTACCTGCCGGGTTTTTACACTCTCCGAAATAATGAGGATGACTATTTGAAACGCATACGTCTCAGTGCTCACGTGGGCTCCAATTATGTAGGGGAAGCAGTGTATACTGCAATTAGTAATCAGTCTCATAAAATTACTATTATCTAAAATATCTAACCACAAATGTAGTATTTTTATTAATTATTAAAATAACCAATCTTAGCGATTAAACATACAGATAACCTGAAGGTTGGAATTCTTCGGATGATGAATTTGAGTCGGCTCCCATGTCATACAACACCAAACACCGGGTTTAATAAGATAATTTATTCAACAAAATTACAAACACAGAGTAGACAAGGACAAAAGTAATCACGGAGAATGAATGATAACCAAGAATGCTACATGGAATGCTAACAATGGAATGTGTGTGTGCGCGCGTCTTAGACAAAGGACCAGGGTGTGTATGTGTCGGTGCGGGTGTGCGTGTAATTGCAGCAGTAACTTATTTTTGCCTGGAAGAGAGAGGGGAGGACACAAGGTTTGATTGTATTGTGTGCGTTTGTCGTTATTAGTGGAGTTTGGAAGAGTTAGCTGTGGTTAGGAGTAAAACACGTGTGTGATTAACTCTAGCGTTTACATACGGGATAATGGCGAACCGATTCACATAAGCTACACAGCGAACAGAACATAATCACATAATAAAGTCGACTAACGTTACAAAAAGAAAACGCATACATTCACAGCAGGCGAACCACAATTAAGACTTAACTAAACAGTGGCTAATGCCTGGGATGTTTAGTCAGTCTGACTGAGTCCGTTTACGTCTTGCTGTCTCCAGTCGTGGGTGTCCAGGAGAAACGCGATGGTGAACTTCCGTGGAGAGCAGCGTGCCAGTTGGTGTCCTTGGCTTTAGCCTAGGCAACGCAACGTGTGTTCCGGTCATCTGAAAGAAGGGTGCTGGTTGCAGGCCGCAAAAGTTTATTGAGCTGTTTGTGATACATGGGGTGTGTGCCAAGTTCCCGGTTGTTTGGAAGTTTTCCCGGTGCACAGCACAGCACGTACACTAGTTCACCGGGTTGAAAGTGTCCTACACTTAGTTACTGTGAAGTAAGCTAACTTGCGTGGTATGATGTCGGCCTCTGTTCGAGCTGGCAGGAGGGTGAGAGAGAGAACCTCTGCCGCTGTCTGAGCTGGCAGGAAGGTAAGGGAAGAGAAGAGAACAGTGGACAAAGAAGGGGTGGACAATGCGATTGTCCTTGCTCTCATCTGTGAAAGTTTATTGCTCCTGGCATTACAGTATTGGTTTAACGGTACCAAGACGTCAGGCTGGGGGGATTGTGTGGAAGTGTCCTGTGGAATCACGGGAAGTGTAGTTACATGGTCCCTACCCAATATAAAAATGTTTATAATTGGTTGCAATAACATATTGAACAGAATGAGACTTTATGTTCGTTTGAACTCAAATCTCATGGGCAACTCTGCCCCTACCAAAATCACCACAGTCCACCTGTCCTATCTTGTGATTGATTAATGTCATTTCATGTTTAATACTCACAACTCCAAACTTACAGAGAACAGCTCATCTCAGAGCTAAATATCTGTTAACACTCCTTATGAGGAGTAAAATGTTCTCTTTCTCTGACAGGTGGGGAACACCGTCTCTCAGAGCTGAGGATTGTGCTGCTGGGGGGGAGACTGAGTGGGAAGAGTTCAGCAGGAAACACCATCCTGGGCAGAGAGGAGTTTGAGTCTGGAATAAGAACTACACAGTGTGTGAAGAGACAGGGTGAAGTAGCTGGGAGACAGGTCACTGTGTTCGACACACCAGGCTGGTGGACTCATTCTGTGAAGGACACTGCAGAGCTGGATAAACAGGAGATTGTGCACAGTGTGTTTCTGTGTCCCCCTGGACCATGTGCTCTCTTTCTGGTCATTAATGTGAGCTCAGAATTCAGAGATACACACAGGAGATCAGCAGTGGAACACCTGGAGCTTCTCAGTGAGAGAGTCTGGAGACACACTATAGTGCTGTTCACCAGTGGAGACTGGCTGGGAGACACAACCATTGAGCAGCACATTGAGACTGAAGGGAGGGCCCTCCACGAGCTCATAGAGAAATGTGGGAACAGGTATCATGTTCTCAACAATGAGAACAGGGCTGATGGGACTCAGGTCACAGAGCTGCTGGAGAAGATAGAGGAGGTGGTAGCCAGGAACATGGGTCTTTCCTTCACTATACGGGAGAGACAGAAAGGTGATGAGCATAATACCTTTGAGGAGGAGTGGAGGAGCAGAGAGGCAGGGCTGATGGAGCAGATGTTGAATGTTTTGGTTGAGCCAGAGACAGAAGGATCCACACTGCCATTATGGAAGATGAGAGACAGCTTTCATTTTCTTCCACCTTCCTGTGAGTTTTATTGTTCTTCTTGACATTCTTCTTGTTCGTTCTTCTTTGGACTGAGATTCTCAGCACTTACAGTTCAGCTTCAAGTCCAGGAATGACACCTCTATTTAAAAACATTTTACACCCTTATAGACAGTTAATAATGCTGTAGACAGGTTAATACTTGGCTTTTGACCGTTAGAGCTGACCTATTGTACCTTTAAACATGAATGAGAAACATCCATTCATCACAGGCTTTGATGCACATAATGACCTTAAATCATGTGAATCTGAGTGTAACAGAGCTTGTTGGTGGTGTTGTGTTACAGTGAACAGAG
Source organism: Conger conger (assembly GCF_963514075.1). Taxonomy (NCBI): domain Eukaryota; kingdom Metazoa; phylum Chordata; class Actinopteri; order Anguilliformes; family Congridae; genus Conger; species Conger conger. The sequence goes on from NC_083775.1 coordinate 18,382,739, forward strand.
GGACTCCAGCCCCCTCCAGTAACAAGGTGTCACAGTGGCTGAAAAGGAGCAAACCAGAGAGTTCAGCATCATCTGGATACGGAACAATGAGTTCTGGAGTGAGTGAAGTGGAGAAGGCTAACAGGGTGACACTGGAACAGGACAGTGTAGGTGACTCTCCAGACTAAACACTGCTCTACTCCATCTAGTAGCTTTTGTAAATGTTTAATCATCTGTTATTTTCCAAAATTCTAATACTGTAGGTTTTTATTCCAACACAAACAAAGCACACCTCATTCAACAGCAAGAGGTCTTGTTCATGTCAGGGTTTTCCTACTCATTTTCTAGGCAGTGCCATTTTTCGGGCTCACGCATGCAGATTGCTGGCTTGGTTAATTGGTATCCAGGTACCGTCTAATTACTAACCAATTATTTGTTATTGGTAGGCGGACTCAACCCTATTTCAGACTCATTGTCCCTCTGCTCTGTGCTTGAGTGTTTCATTGTGTTTCAGACTCCGAGCCAGGTAGCGGTAGCCTTGGGGTAGGCTGGTTTTTCATTAGCGACATGAAGGCATGTTACCCTGTATTTGGGTAACTATATCAGGTTTTCTTTATTATTTTCTTCCACCTCTTAAGTCAAAATAGACTCTTGTACCAGGTCTTCAGTTCTGTTTTAGTTGGGGAGTTTTCTGTCCTGTTGTCCCCTTTCTCCTCTCGTGGTTCCCCTCGATTATATTGGGGAGAACCCGAGACTATATTAGCGGTTATCACACGTTCTGGTGGTAACTTGAAGATTCCCTTTTCAGTCGTGTCTGGTCCTTTGAGGATGGGGTTGGGCGGAGAGCCAGTAGCGACTAAAGGGGAAACCCTTTTGAAGCGAGCACGCAAACGTGTTCGCCACTAACACTCAATATTACTACTCCCAGAACAGAGGGAGAAACAAAAACTAACCCGAAGGCGAATTAGAAGGATAACAGAAATTAAGCCAAAAGCGGCTGGGAAAATAAAACAACCCTCCAAAACAGGGCGAAACTCAAAACCCAAAATGTGCTTGACACACAGCACTGACGGTATCAGACCGGGACCGCCGAAAAGAAAATACAACCTAGCGTAAAAAACTAGGCACGAGAAAATAAAACCCTCGAGGCGCAGCTCGGGAAGAAAACACAAACCAAAAATACATACCAGGGGACAACGTCCCCCAACCACTGACTCACACGAGTCAAAAGAAAGAAAAACCAAAACCAAAAACCTTAGAGGAAGGCGCCAGCGAACACAATACCAGCGAAACGCCTTCCTTACCTTTTTTAAGCTTTTCTTTTTTGTTAGCAACCACCAGCACAGTACCTGACTCCCAAAACTACTGATAGAGTCTACCTTGTGCTTACCGGCTTGGCGCAAGAGCGAACAGTTGACACACAAGCACTGAAGGAGAGTCAGTACTGAGCTTAAATATGCTTCCCGGGAGGTAATTCCCCTAACACCAATGAGGAACAGGTGCGACCAATGATCCTCGGCCCTCTGCTGGTAACAGCGGGTATTACCTCCCACATGACAGGTCCTCTGTCCCCACTCCCTCACAGAAGTCATATGGAGGAACCAGCGACCCCACCAGGGCTAAACAAGTGCAGGCTAATCAGCATGCTGCGATAGCTGCTCATGAAGGGGGCTTAAAGACCCTCCAGGCCCAAGAACAGGCTATGAAGGCTCAACAGGGTCAGCTCATTGACCAGCTGCGCCGTCAGGAAGACTGTATGCAAGAACTAGCAGACAGTCTCCACTGGCTGGTAATCAACGCTCCACCCCCAGTCGCGCAACCACTCTCCCATGACACCCCATTCACTTCTGTCAGTCCTAGGGAACCCAAACTCCAGCTCCCTTGTGGTTTCCTGTCCCAATGTTTAATTTTTTGAAGACTCAGCCGTCCAGGTTCGCCTCTCACAATTCGCGGGTGGCGTTTATTTTCTCCTTATTAACCGGGATGGCCCTCGCCTGGGCAGATCCCTTAATCCGTTCAGATGCCCGATTATGTGAGACGTAGATCGGCTTATGACAATGTTCCTTTCGCAGCCCCTATTTTCGTCCACTCCTCTCTGACCTATGACAAGCCCATGCAGTTGAGGGGCTGAGCTAGGGGGAGTTGGTGTCAGTGCTGCTGTGGGCACACCGGGCAGGCTCGCCCTAAGCAGACAGAAAATGGGGGGTCTCACTGAACAGGCGAGAGGGCCAAGCGAGACACCGGTTCAGTTCCTTTGGCACCCTGTTGACTGTCCAGTTAAGGTGGGACCGTTTCTCACTGAACAACAAGGCTTTTTTCAATTCTGGGGCCCTGGAGTGTTTTATTGATGCCCAGTGGGCTGAGGCGTGGGCATTCCATCACACCCCCTAGCGCAGTCGCCCTATGTCTCGCCCTTTGATGGTTGTCCATTGGGTACAGGGTTAGTGGAAGAGATCACAGCCCCAGTCAACATGCACATCCCGTTTAGGCAGCACTCAGAGGGTATTCCTCTCTTTTTAATCAACTCCCCCACCTCCTGACATACCGTCCTGGGTCTAAGAATACCAAGCCGGACGCCCTTTCCCGGTTGTATGACGGGTCAGTGGAGGACCGTCCCCCTACACCCATTGTTCTGGTCGTCCGGATCGTGGCTGCAGTTTCTTGGGATATTGAGACTGTTGTGCAGGAGGCTCAGCAATTAGAGCAAGGCCCAGTTAGCGACCCTCCAGGTCGCATGCTTGTCCCTGGCAGGGTACGTGCTCAGGTACTTCTGTGGGGCCATTCTGTGGGGAATCCATCGGACCCACGAGTTCTTTAGCAGGCGGTTCTGGTGGCCTGGGATGAAGTGGAATGTGCAAGAGTTTGTGTCAGCCTGTGATTGATTATTATTCCCCTAGATTATATTGGGTAGAACCCTAGACTATATTTGTGGTTATCACACTTTCTGGTGGTAACTTGAAGATTCTCTTTTCAGTCGCATCTGGTACTCTGTCCCCGCTCCCTCACAGTTCATTGCTAATTAGTAGAATCAGGTGTGCCAAATTGGGGTTGGAATGAAAACATACAGGAATAAGCTTGTGTAGCCCTGATGTAAATCAAGGAATTGTACATGTGTCAGCCCCCAAGCATTGTAGCATACTTTTTTGTGGAAAAGGAAATAAGAAGAAAACAGAAGAGCTTTGAGGAGGAGTGGAGGAGAAGAGTGGCAGAGCTGATAGAGCGGATGTTGAAGGTTTTGGTTGAGCCAGAGACAGAGGGATCCACACTGCCATTATGGAAGAAGAGAGACAGCTTTCATTTTCTTCCACCTTCCTGTGAGTTTTATTCTTCTTCTTTTGACTGAGATTCTCAGCACTTACAGTTCAGCTTCAAGTCCATGAATGACAGACCTCTATGCACATTTTAAAACATTTTACACCCTTATAAACAGTTAATAATGCATTAGACAGGTTAATACTTAGCTTTTATATACAGCATATTTTGCTCATCCATGAACACCAGACTAAAGTACTATTTTAAAAACAACGGATTTAATAACCGTCTGAAAAACATTTGAACATCCGTTTTTCAGACGGTTATTATCAAATTATTTTTAGGTTAAAACATTGTTACAAGACCATTGTAAATCCCTTCCTATCATTGAAAATGCTCACTGACATGTTGACTCACCCTCTGCCTGTGTTTATAGTCCTTACATTTGGGTTTGAAAATATACAATTGTCGCACCAACACTCTGTACCAAAACATTGTACAGTTATATAATAATTCAAGCACTAATTTGGTTCTCATGCCACAGCCAATGGCATGGTGTGGCTCTCTTGACTGTTAGAAATTACGTATTATACCTTTAAACATGAATGAGAAACATCCATTCATCACAGGCAGCGATGCACATAATGACCTCAAATCATATGAATCAAAAAGATAAAAAGAATATTCATGTAGTATTTTCATAAAATATAACACAATATAATACAGATGAATTTGAGTGTAACAGCTTGTTGGTGTTGTTGTGTTTCAGTGAGTGGAGGGACTCCAGCCCCCTCTGAAGCAGGCAGTTTTGTGTGGGATTATCAATCTGCTCATCAATCTTCCAGTAACAAGGTGTCACAGTGGCTGAAAAGGAGCAAACCAGAGAGTTCAGCATCATCTGGATACGGAACAATGAGTTCTGGAGTGAGTGAAGTGGAGAAGGCTAACAGGGTGACACTGGAACAGGACAGTGTAGGTGACTCTCCAGACTAAACACTGCTCTACTCTGCCCCCATCTAGTGGCTGTTGTAAATGTTTAATCATCTGTTATTTTCCAAAGTTTTAATACTGTAGGTTTTCATTCCAACACAAACAAAGCATACCTCATTCAACAGCAAGAGATGTCGTTCATTGCTAATTACTAGAATTGTGCCAAACTGGGGTTGGAATGAAAAAATAAAGGACAGTTGATATCCAGGAATAGGCTTGTGTAGCCCTGATATAAATCAAGGAATTGTACATTCGTCAGCTCCCTAGAATTTCAGCATACTTTTTTGTGGAAAAGGAAATAGGAAGAAAACAGAAGAGCTTTGAGGAGGAGTGGAGCAGAAGAGTGGCAGAGTTGATAGAGCGGATGTTGAAGGTTTTGATTGAGCCAGAGGGATCCACACTGCCATTATGGAAGAAGAGAGACAGCTTTCATTTTCTTCCACCTTCCTGTGAGTTTTATTCTTCTTTTGACTGATTCTCAGCACTTACAGTTCAGCTTAAAGTCCATGAATGACAGACCTCTATGCACATTTTTAAACATTTTACACCCTTATTAACAGTTAATAATGTTAACTCGTCATACATGAACACCAGCCTAAAGTACTATTTTAAAAACAACGGATTTAATAACCGTCTGAAAAACATTTGATCATCAGTTTTTCAGACGGTTATTATTAAATTATTTTTGTGTTAAAACATTGTTACAAGACCATTGTAAATCCTTTTCTATCATTGGAAAATGCTCACTGTCATGTTGACTCACCCTCTACCTGTGTTTATAGTCCTTACATTTGGGTTTGAAAACATATAGTTGACGGACCAACACTGTACCAAAATATTGTGCAGTTGTTCAATAATACAAGCTCATTGGTTGAAAATTGGTTCTAATTGCCACAGCCAATGGTATGGGGGGTTGAGGGGGTCTCTTGAGCGTTAGAAATGATGTCTTGTTCCTTTTAAACATGAATGAGAAACATCCATTAATCACAGGCAGTGATGCACATAATGACTTTAAATCATGTGAATCAAAAAGACCTAACAATATTTATGTAGTATTTGCAAAAAATAGCAAAAATATGCCACAGTATAATACAATTGAATTCGAGTGAAACAGCGTTTGTTGGTGATGTTTTGTTTCAGTGAGCGGGGGGACTCCAGCCCCCTCTGAAGCAGGCAGCTTTGTGTTGGATTATCAATCTGCTCATCAACTTTCCAGTAACAAGGTGTCACAGTGGCTGAAAAGGAGCAAATCAGGGAGTTCAGCGTCATCTGGATACGGAACAATGAGTTCTGTAGTGAGTGAAGAAGAGATATCGGTATACAACAGTGCTGGTGACACTTCAGACGAAACACTGTTCTCCTCGGTCCCCATGTGGTAGATTGTGGAGCTACTTCCTTATCTTTTTTTATAAAACCAGCACCCCAGTATTTAAAAAAACATTTAATCTTCAATGTTTTTGCTAAAAATATTTTCATTCTTCTGATGAGAGATTTGTGTTTGTAATCAAGTGTAGCTGAAAGGCCTATGTACAAAACAAAAACAAAATGCAATTGAAAACTGTTTGTGTAGTTATAACATATGGTGTGATGTGATGGTCTCCATTATGGAAATTATGAAACATCTCTGTATCTCTGTGTCTGGGTAATGGCACTGAGTTGCAGGTTTGAACCTCGGCTATGCCCATGTCATCAGCTCACTGACAGGGAGTCTGCTGTGGAAGGACACAGTTGGTCTTGCTGGATTCCTCTGGTTATTGCAGCACAGGTTCTGTGGCTCACTTTGCACACACAGGCTACAGGATGAGAGACACTCCTCTCTGCTCTTTCTTTCAGCTGCAGTGCCCCTGGTGTGCAGGTGGTGTAATTCAAGAAACATTTAGAAAATACTTTGTATATAATATCTTACTCACCATTGTACCTTGTATGCAAAAGCTGGCCATCTCTGTATGTATGCAGGCATACCCACTGGTTGAGTTTAATGTACAAAACTCTCCTTGGACTAGTTCCCACTTACTTGTGTACGTCCCTCTCCAGATGCCAAGGCTAATATAGTTTGCGTTCTCAAGAGACTTAGCAGTTGTTTGTTCCCTGTGTTCACACTGAGCTGGACAGAAAAGCTTTTAAATATGCTGCCACATACAGGAAGATTTAAAACTAAATTAGAATTGATTTGTTTCAGACAAAGAATATAGTAATATTGGAAACAGCCTTTGTGTCTCAACCTTATTTGTTCATTTGATTTTTAATCTCAATGAGTCTTTACCTGTTTAAATAAAGATCAATAAATATATAAATAAAATCTTGTCCATATTGCTTATAGTACACTCACAAGCACTTCATTAGGTATTTATTAGACTTATTTTTTATACTTCTACTGCTGTAGCCTATCCACTTAGAGTTATGATGTGTTGTTCAGAGATGCTCTCCTGCATACCACTGTTGTAACGTGTGGTTATTTGCGTTTCTCCTCTCTGTCAGCTTTGATCAGTCTGGCCTTTCTCCTCTGATGTCTCTCATTAACAAGATGTTTCTGTCTGCAGAACTGCTGCTCACTGGATTTTTTGTTGATTTTTTTGTTTTTTGCACCATTCTTTGTAAACTCAAACTCTGTGTGTGAACATCCCAGGCCATCAGCAGTTTGAGGTACTCAAACCACCCACCTGCCACGGGACCCACAAGACATGTAACATTAACTGAAGCTCCTGACCGTATCTACATGATTGTATGCATTGTCCTGCTGCTGATTGGCTGATTAGATAATCATATAAATAAGAAGGTGTAATAAAGTAAAAATGTTCCTAATAAAGTGCTCGGTGAGTGTATATCTGGTTTGTATCCAGGTGCAGTCTAATTACCAAACCAATTATCTTTTATTGGTAGGCAGGCTCTACTCTATTTAAGACATATTATCCCCCTGCTCGGTGCTTGAGTGTTACACTGTGTTTCAGATACCGAGCGAGGTAAAGGTATGGCATGCAAGGCTGGTTTTTCTTACTTTTTTAAAGGCCCGTTACCCTGTATTTGGGTAACCGTATCAGTTTTTCTGTATTTTCTTCCACCTGCTGCGTCAAAATAGACTTGTACCAGGTTCTCGGTAGCATTTTAGTTGGTGTTTCGCCGTGGAGTTTTCTGTCCTGTTTTCCGTTTCCCCCTTTCTCCTCTAGTAGTTCCCCGAGACTATATTATTGGTTATCACACTTTCTGTGGGTAACTTGAAGATTCCCTTTTTGGTTGCGTTTTGTCCTCTTTCCCTGCTCCCTTACAGGTGAGTGCTGTGCTGGCCAGTTGCCATGGTAAAGGTTGGGTGGATTGTTCTGGCTTTATTGGCATCAAGTTAATCATTGCGGGCGGCACGGATGGTGCAGTGGGTAGCACTGCTGCCTCACAGCAAGGAGGTCCTGGGTTCGAATCCCTGTCGGCTGGGGCCTCTCTGTGCGGAGTTTGCATGTTCTCCCCGTGTCTGCGTGGGTTTCCTCCGGGTACTCCGGTTTCCTCCCACAGTCCAAAGACATACAGGTTAGGCTGATTGGAGAGGAGATGGACTGGCGACCTGTCCAGAGTGTATTCCTGCCTTTCGCCCAATGTATGCTGGGATAGGCTCCAGCCCCCCTGCGACCCTGTTCAGGATAAGCGGGTTAAGATAATGGATGGATGGAAGTTAATCATTGCAAATTCTCTTTGAATTTCAGTGCTCTTGTACATGGTGTTATTGTTTTTTATTATAGTTGCATAGATTATTGCTCAGTGACCATGTTCCAGAGGCTCCAGTAGCCTACTGCAGGGCAGGCTGGGCTTACTTCATTGAAATGTTTTGTTTCTTCTTTTACCCACTAGACTACATATGGATGAATGTCTTGTTTTGGATTTTCTTTTTGCACTGAACCCAAATAACCCTTTTCATATCTACCGAACTGGCTGACTTATTTCAAAATGACTGACAGTGACTTTTACACTTATGTTGCATTTATGCTCTGCTAATACCTCTCCCCATCTGGATCTCTCCATTTCCCTCGGGGATACCACACTCACGCCATCACCCAGTGCACGGAACCTCAGCGTGGTGATGGACAGCAGACTGTCCCTTTCCGAGAACATTGCGGCGGTGACCCGGTCTTGCAGGTTCTTCCTATACAACATACGGAGAATCCGCCCCTTTCTCACCCCCTACTCGACCCAGCTCCTGGTCCAAGCGATGGTTCTGTCCCGCCTGGACTACTGCAATTCCCTCTTGGCTGGCCTCCCAGCGTCCGCCATCAGACCCCTCCAACTCATCCAGAATGCAGCAGCTTGTCTGGTCTTCAACCTTCCCAAATACTCACACGTCACCCCCCTGCTTACTTCCCTCCACTGGCTGCCTGTCATGGCTCGCATCAAATTCAAAACATTGGTGCTAGCCTTCCAAGCAGTTAAGGGGTCTTCCCCAGCTTACCTCCAAAAATCATCAGACCCTACACCCCAGCCAGACCTCTTCGTTCAGCCTCCACAGGCCGCTTGGCACCTCCCCCTCTCCGAACCTCCACCTCACGCTCACAACAACTGTCTGTTCTGGCTCCACGGTGGTGGAACGAACTCCCCGTTGAGGTCAGAACTGTAGAATCTCTCCCCACCTTCAAGCGCAAGCTGAAGACACACCTCTTCAAGCAGCACCTCTCCCCATCCCTCCCTACCTCCCTGTGAACCTTAATTGTTGTCTTTGTGACTTGCTTTGTGTATCGGTATTTTTAGTTGGCTAGGTGAGCAGTGTTTGGATAATTAACTTTGGTCACTTTTTCTCTGTTTGTTTGTTTGTTTGTTTGTTCCAAAAAAAAAATATATATTGGCCCTCGTCCTTATCTTTGTTGTACAGGTAGCAGTTGAAATTGTACTTCCCTCTAGAGTCTTTCAGTGCACTTATCCCTGGTTATGGGTATGCACTTTGTTGTACGTCGCTCTGGATAAGAGCGTCTGCCAAATGCCAATAATGTAATGTAATGCTATATGGGATCAATCTCTCTGCCTGGCAAGACAATGCGTGCTTTTGATGATCTGGACTGTCACATACACCCGCATTTCCATAAAATGAACCAATCACACAACTCACTTTCTCATACTCTTCCAATCATATGCACACACCACCTTGGAGCACCTTTCTTTAACCAACATTCAGAACTTCCCCTCACTGCTCATTGCCTGTGCTGCTTCTGTATCCTTTGCTTGCTGCTGCACTAATTAGACTCACCCTCCACCTCCCCAGCTACCACCAGTTTAGATCCAGTTTAGGGCGGCCTGTAGCATAGTGGTTAAGGTACATGACAGGGACCCGTAAGGTCAGTTGTTCGATCCCCAGTGTTGCCCCAATAAGATCCACACAGCCGTTGGGCTCTTGACCAAGGCCCTTAACCCTGCATTGCTCCAGGGGAGGACTGTCACCTGTGGTTCTCAATGGTTTACCTTAGATAACTTTAACCGAACAAAAATTGTTGTTCTCTAAAATATTTGGCAGTTCTCAATCTCACACTCACCCTGACACACGCACACACACACACACACACGAGAAACCAAACCCCTCCCTCCCTTTTGCCCTGCTCACTCTGTCTCTCCCTCTCTGTCTCGCCCCCTCCCTCTTTCCCTCCATCTACAGGTCTATTGGTCATGAGTGCAGCTGCAGTCTACTCAGTGCAGAGCTCAGACTGGGTCCAGGAGAGGGAGGGGTTTGGTTTCTCCTACATACTGGCCTGGATGTCATTCCCCCTGGCCCTGCTAAGCGGATTGGTTGACATGATCTTGAGAAAGGTTGAATGAGACCAGTATCCTGCCAGTGCAATCAAACAACCTTTCATTTAGAGGTGCACACTTTTTGCATGTGAGAATATTTTTGCACAAAAATGAGGAAATAAATGAAATGAAAACTGATGATGACTTGATAGAAATGGCATTAAAAGAATGATATTTAATAGATGAAAAAGGACAGTCTGGAGGGTTGATCTCTCATCATGGAGTTTCTTCTTTCTGTGCAGAACCTTAAATATTTAAATAGGTTGACTGAGACCAGCATACTGCCAGAACAATCCTGCGTCCTTTCACATGGGTGTAAATAGGGCCCACCATGTGGAAAAAAAATGCTTGTGTTCATAGTCACAGGTACATTTTACCTTTATACTTAAACATTTAGCAGATGCTTTTAATCCAAACAGACACGTGCAAAAATTCCTTGGTATAGCTACAGTATAGTGGAGTCTCTTCTGTTCTACAGGAAGCATTGTGGTTTTAAGAAAGTATAACTCTGTGGCCTTTTCTCTGTTTGCTCACACACTTCTTACACACCTCTCAGCACCTGCAGCCAATAGGAAAATTGTTAGAGGCACTAACTTTTCCCCATAGGAAATTATTAACCAACCTTGCACTCATTTGGAGCAACACAGATTTTCCTTGGACAGGTTTCTCTCAGGTTATCAAGGTATCAACTTTAACGATAAGCATCGCAGCCTGAGCCGTTAAAAAGTTCACTTTCACTCGACCTGGAAGGACCTCTTCACGACCAATACAGAACACTCACACAAAACTCAGGGAGTTGTGGCAGTCAGGTAAAAATATATTATTAACTTTCACCAATGCATTCAGACATAATCTTTATCACATTGATAAAATGTATGCATAAATAATCATGCCTAGTCTTAAGCTCTCAATGTTTTCACTTCAAGCTCTGTCGGAAATACTGCGTCATGTCTCAATCCAAGAAGAAACTAAAACTTAATCAACTCTACACTCGTTGTGTTGTGTAGATGGTATAAAAGTGAACACATTTTAACATGATCTTTTAAAAGAAGATGAATGATGGGTCTGTTATATTCATGGAATGGTTCTAATGCATAGGGTATAACGGTCATGTGATATTTTCAAGAAATAACGTAATTGTCTCAAATTAATGGGAAATTATCACATCATAATATGATCTTAATTTGTTTTTTTGTTTTTTTTGTGGGGCAGCAATGAGCTTCTGTAGGCTACGTACTTTTGGAGCTGTGTTGATTGTTGAATTTGGTGAATTATGTTCAAAAACTGAAGACATGCGGTTCTGTGAGAGAATCCACAACTGCTATAAGTCCTATATCGTCCTTTTTATCTACAAGTGGGTCTACAAGTGTTATGATAGCCTATGCTGTAATTTATTCCATTAAATGTTGAGTTTCAAGTTTTAGAAAATGGCTGTAAAACTTGTTTGACTTACCTAGGCAGGGAGAAAAGGCATTAAGATAAGACATTGAACATTTAAATTAACAGAGAAAGTTCAGTTTAGTTTTGAAGTGCACTTTCTTCTTTAAAGAAAAAACTTTGTGATGCGTCTAATGGCCATTTATAAAAGCGGTCTCTGTCAATTGAAAACGTGCACTAAAACTGAAATAATTATCCAAGAAGGTGAACTATCCCTGTTAGAGGGAGAGGGAAAAAAGCCTGATGTTATAATGTGGCAAACTTTTTGTGTGTGAAAATATTTCAGCACAATATGAACTTAAGACAGTGAAACAAAGTAAATTAAAACTGTTAATGATTTGATGATAATGTTAAAATAATTTAGCAGACAAAACTGGACAAAGACAGAGGGACCAACATGGCAGCTGGTTTGGTGAGCTGTCGTCGTGGTGTGTTTATTCTATCTGTGCAAAGAATAGTTAAAAAATATTGATCATTAAACATAAAAAAATAAATAAAAAATATGTAATCATGAATGGTCTGGACTGTACAGGGACCTGTCAAATTTTTACGGAATGCCATGTTTGTAAACTGATTTGTTTCTCTCTGACAGGAGAGGAACACCGTCTCTCAGAGCTGAGGATTGTGCTGCTGGGGGGGAGACTGAGTGGGAAGAGTTCAGCAGGAAACACCATCCTGGGCAGAGAGGAGTTTGAATCTGGAATAAGAACTGCACAGTGTGTGAAGAGACAGGGTGAAGTAGCTGGGAGACAGGTCACTGTGGTCGACACACCAGGCTGGTGGAAGAATTATACTTTGAAGGACACTGCAGAGCTGGAGAAACAGGAGATTGTGCGCAGTGTGTCTCTGTGTCCCCCGGGACCCTGTGCCCCCCGGGACCCTGTGCTCTCTTCTTGGTCATTGATGTGAGCTCAGCATTCAGAGAGGAACACAGGATGTCAGCGGTGGAACACCTGGAGCTTCTCAGTGAGAGAGTCTGGAGACACACTATAGTGCTGTTCACCAGGGGAGACTGGCTGGGAGACACAACCATTGAGCAGCACATTGAGACTGAAGGGAAGGTCCTCCAAGAGCTCATAGAGAAATGTGGGAACAGGTATCATGTTCTCAACAATGAGAACAGGGCTGATGGGACTCAGGTCACAGAGCTGCTGGAGAAGATAGAGGAGATGATGGCAGGGAATGGAGGCTCTCACTATGAAATAGATAGAATGCTCTTACAGGAGGTGGAAGAGAAGAGGAGAGCAGTGGAAGAATGAGTGAAACAGAGGATGATGAAGGTTCAGAAACAGAGAAAGGCCCTCCGAGCACTTTTTCAAGGTTAGTTTTTTTATTTTTTAATTCAAATAATTTTTAGATTAATTTCAGTGGAAAATTATTATTATTCCTGATTATGTTCAATCAATTTTCAATCAAGTGCACTTGATCAATGCCAAGTGTTCCTCAAGAGAACCTTGCATTTCTGTCCTTATTTTCTCCAGACTTATATTGTGCTACGCACTGAGCCATGTGCGGTTGCATAGAGAGACCATGTTGTAGATTACAAAGTGTGTTACTTCAATTTGTAGATGAATTAGAATAAATCAGAAATGGGGATTCTCTTCATGAATTATTTTCATTTTCCTCCCAGTTGGCAATTCCAGTTTCATTCATTATCTAGTCCCATCACTGCAACCCTGTTTTCAGATTGCACAGACTGTAGAGAAACACACATTCTCTTTGGAGTGTGTGCTGCTAGCTGCCATCTTCTTTCCCTTCCACAGTGGTTGAGTAGAAGGAGATAATTTTATGTGGGCGATTAGGGTGTCGATGCTCTGTTGACCAGAGATGGTTGCATGTGCTTGATGAGACACAGAAACTCCTGCTGACTGAACTCTCCCTGCTGCTGCCTGTTACACACTGCCCTGTGGAGCTGCCAGCCACAGCCTGTGCTGCACACTCAGGGTTTGATAACAGACTGTGGGGAGCATCCACACACTGGAGCAGTGTTTTAGCAGGATGAGCCAGTCAGCAGCCCTGTAACACACTGGCAATTAAATAAATAATAATATTCCTCTTGGTTTTAAAATCATTGTATGATTATTTGAAATTCTGAATATTTTCATCACAAAAGTAAAGAATGTTTTTGTCACATTTTACACTGAAAAATGTGTTGAACTGGAAAAATCTTTATGTTGAGAAAAGTCTCATCCAGATTTTCTCCTTCAGATCACATTTTGCTTGTCTTATATCCAAAGTAATAAAAGTCATTTCATTATTAATTCTTGCAATTCCAAACTTATAGAGAGCAGCTTGTCTCAGAGCTGATTGTCTATTAACACTTCTGATGAGGAGTAAATTGTTGTCTTTCTCTCTGACAGGAGAGGAACACCATCTCTCAGAGCTGAGGATTGTGCTGTTGGGGTGGGAAATGAGTGGGAAGAGTTCAGCAGGAAACACCATCCTGGGCAGAGAGGAGTTTGTGTCTGAAATAATAACTGCACAGTGTGTGAAGAGACAGGGTGAAGTAGCTGGGAGACAGGTCACTGTGGTCGACACACCAGGCTGGTGGACTTATTCTGTGAAGGACACTGCAGAGCTGGATAAACAGGAGATTGTGCGCAGTGTTTCTCTGTGTCTCCCGGGACCCTGTGCTCTCTTCCTGGTCATTGATGTGAGCTTAGCATTCAGAGATACACACAGGAGATCAGCGGTGGAACACCTGGAGCTTCTCAGTGAGAGAGTCTGGAGACACACTATAGTGCTGTTCACCTGGGGAGACTGGCTGAGAGACACAACCATTGAGCAGTACATTGAGACTGAAGGGAGGGCCCTCCAAGAGCTCATAGAGAAATGTGGGAACAGGTATCATGTTCTCAACAATAAGAACAGGGCTGATGGGACTCAGGTCACAGAGCTGCTGGAGAAGATAGAGGAGATGATGGCAGGGAATGGAGGCTCTCACTATGAAATAGATAGAATGCTCTTACAGGAGGTGGAAGAGAAGAGGAGGGCAGTGGAAGGAGTGAAACAGAGGATGATGAAGGTTCAGAAACAGAGAAAGACCCTCCGAGCACTTTTTCATGGTTAGTTTTTAATTTTTTAATTCAAATCATTTTTAGACTAATTACATTGGAAAATGATTATTATTCCTGATTATGTTCAATCAATTTTCAATCAAGTGCACTTGATCAATGCCAAGTGTTCCTCAAGAGAACCTTGCATTTCTGTCCTGTGAGGTCGGGGCTGGGCGGAGAGCCAGAAGTGACTCAGGGTAAACCCTTCTAAGCTAACACGCGAACGTGTTCGCCACTAAATTCCGGGAGGCGAAGGACAGAGATGCACAGATACGAAAAATAAGATCTTCTCCCGGAACAGGGGGAGGAACAGAAAATAACCAAAAGGAGATTTTGAATAAACAGAAATAAAGCCCAAACGGCTGAAGAAAATAAAACAACCCTTAGAAACCAGGGCGAATAACCAAACCAAAATTAGTGCTTATATCTGACGTTCGCAGACTAATGATCAGAAAATAAAATACAACCTAGCGAAAAAATGCTAGACATGAAAATAAAAACCCTTGAGGCGCAGCTCAGGACGCTGAGCCATGTGCGGTTGCATAGAGAGACCATGTTATAGATTACAAAGTATGGAATATTATTTTAATTTGTTGATGAATTAGAATAAATCAGAAATGGGGATTCTCTTTTATGAATTATTGTCATTTTCCTCCCAGTTGACAATACCACTTTCATTATCTAGTCCGATCACTGCAACCTTGTTTGTAAATAGCTGACTGTAGAGAAACACACATTCTCTTTGAAGTGTGTGCTGCTAGCTGCCATCTTCTTTCCCTTCCACAGTGGTTGAGTAGAAGGAGATAATTTTATGTGGGCGATTAGGGTGTCGATGCTCTGTTGACCAGAGATGGTTGTGAGTGCTTGATGAGACACAGAAACTCCTGCTGACTGAACTCTCCCTGCTGCTGCCTGTTACACACTGCCCTGTGGAGCTGCCAGCCACAGCCTGTGCTGCACACTCAGGGTTTGGTAACAGACTGTGGGGAGCATCCACACACTGGAACAGTATTTTAGCAGGATGAGCCAGTCAGCAGCCCTGTAACACACTGGCAATTAAATAAATAATAATATTCCTCTTGGTTTTAAAATCATTGTGTGATTATTTGAAATTCTTAATATTTTCATCACAAAAGTAAAGAACGTTTTTGCCTCATTTTACACTGAAAAATGTGTTGAACTGGAAAAATCTTTATGTTGAGAAAAAAAATCTGGATGAGACTTTTCTCCTTCAGATCACATTTTGCTTGTCTTATATGCTAAGTAATAAAAGTAATTTCATTATTAATACTCGCCAATCCAAACTTATAGAGAGCAGCTCGTCTCAGAGCTGATTGTTAACTGTTAAGGACGGGCAGACAAGGACCCAGGTGCAGACCAGAGGTATGAGGCAAAACAGGATTTATTTTCCACAAGAATCAAGAAAAAAGGCCAGACTCCAGAATCAAAAACGAAAAGCACAAAAACTCCAAACTCAAAAAAGGTCACTGGAAACCGAGGGACAAATCTTCTGAAAAAACAAAAACTCTGATGAAGAAAAAAAATAAAATTAAAATAAAAAAAGCCAAAAGGGCAGATACAAAAATGTTATCCAAAATCCAGACTCCAAATTTACTTATTAACAGAAAACCAAAGAATCACCAATGAACACGAGGGAACAGAGAGAAAACAGGCAGAGCAAAACAGGCAGAATCTCTCACCAAACATAGAAGCACGATCTGGCAGGGACTAAACAGAAGGGAAGAACTTAAATAACAGAGGAAGCTACTAATGGGCAGGAGACAACGAGGAACAGGGAGGAATCAATCAAAACGATGAGTATGCAAATTAACCGAATGGGGCGTGGCTAACAGAGGCAGGTGAGGGCGGGGTTCAGGACAAAGAAAAAACAAGCACATGGCAGGGCAGAGAAACACAGGCAATACCATAAGAATATGAAAAATCAACAAGAATAAAGGATAATAAACAATGAAATGAATTCACAAAACACAGGAACCCACACAGTTAACCCTTCTGATGAGGAGTAAATTGTTGTCTTTCTCTCTGACAGGAGAGGAACACCGTCTCTCAGAGCTGAGGATTGTGCTGCTGGGGAGGAGGTGGAGTGGGAAGAGTTCAGCAGGAAACACCATCCTGGGCAGAGAGGAGTTTAAGTCTGGAATAAGAACTGCACAGTGTGTGAAGAGACAGGGTGAAGTAGCTGGGAGACAGGTCACTGTGGTCGACACACCAGGCTGGTCGACTTATTCTGTGAAGGACACTGCAGAGCTGGATAAACAGGAGATTGTGCGCAGTGTGTCTCTGTGTCCCCCAGGACCCTGTGCTCTCTTCCTGGTCATTAATGTGAGCTCAGCATTCAGAGAGAAACACAGGATATCAGTGGTGGAACACCTGGAGCTTCTCAGTGAGAGAGTCTGGAGACACACTATAGTGCTGTTCAGCTGGGGAGACTGGCTGGGAAACAAAACCATTGAACAGCACATTGAGACTGAAGGGAGGGTCCTCCAAGAGCTCATAGAGAAATGTGGGAACAGGTATCATGTTCTCAACAATGAGAACAGGGCTGATGGGACTCAGGTCACAGAGCTGCTGGAGAAGATAGAGGAGATGGTAGCCAGGAACAGGGCTCTTTCCTTTATTATTGGGAAAAGTGACAAGAAAGGAAATTATATGAGAAAGGAAATTAATGAACAGAAGAGCTTTGAGGAGGAATGGAGCAGAAGAGAGGAGGAGCTGTTTGAGAGAGTGTCTCCGATTGTGGTTGACCCAGAGGAACAGGGATCCACACTGCCACTCAGGAAACGGAGAAACAGCCTGGAAATTTTCCTCCTTCTAGTGAGTATTAATCATCATCATCTTCTGACAGACAGAATTTCTCAGCTATCTGATTAATTTCAAGTCTATTAAAAAACATCTCTGCCCTTTTAAATGGCGACTAATGCAGTTTACAAGTTAATACAGCAATTTTATTTGTAGTTTGTTTTTTCATACATCTGCACATTTACTGTGCAGTCCGTAAGTATTAGCTCAGTGACACATGTTTTTGTTGTTTTCTCTCTGGGCTCTGAAATAAAGCAGTAAATAAAGCAGCAGGAATTGCAGTACAGCCCTTGTTATATAGTCCCCTCAATGTTAGAGGAACAAATGTATTTGGACAATTGGCTGCTCAAATGTTTCTTGGACGGGTGTGTTGTTTCATCATTATGCATGCATGCATAAAAGACCCAGAGTTGATTCGAGGAGTGCCATCTGCTTTGCTATCTGTTGTTGTCTTGCAACATGAGGACCAAGGATGTGTCAATACCAGTAAGCAGTCGTCAGTTAATCAATCAGAGCCAATAATGCAGATGCATCAAAATCATGGTACATTGTAAAGAGCACAATGATGAGCTCAGCAATGACCTTGACAAACGACCATAGACCATGGAAGACCAGTGTTGTGGATGAAAGAACGATCCTTTTAATGGTGAAGAAAACTCCCTTTGTGACTATTCAACACATCAACAACACTCTCCAGGATGTATATGTAGAAGTATCAAAGATAACCCTCAAAAGAAGACTACACCAGCATAACCTCAGAGGGTTCACCACAAGATGCAAACCCCTGGCAAGCCTCAAGAATAGAATGGCCAGGTTACAGTTTTCAAAAACATACATAAAAAAACAAAGTGTTTTGGACAAATGCAACAAGGATCAACCTATACCAGAATGATGGAAAGAGGAAAGTTTTGAAAAAAAGGAACAGCTCATGATCCTATTTCAGTTTGTGTTAATTTGTCCAATTACTTGCAGACTGTACTGTCTGAACACCAGACTAAAGTACTTCTTTAAAAACATAGGATTTAATAACTATCTGGACAAACATATGAACATCAAACATTTCTAATTTGGATCAGTTTTTCATGACTGAAAATTAAGTTAATCTGAGAAACTGATCCATGCCCCAGAGAATGAGAGAACAATGATTCAAATAATTATCAGAAATCATTATGTGAATCAAAATACATTGACTATTTCTCATGCTGAAAATAATAAACATGTAACAGAATATAATGCAAATTCATTTGAGTGTAACAGAGCTTGTTGGTGGTGTTGTGTTACAGTGAGTGGAGGGACTCCAGCCCCCTCTGAAGCAGGCAGCTCTGTGCAGGGTTATCAATCTGCTCATCAACTTTCCAGTAAGAAGGTGTCACAGTGGCTGAAAAGGAGCAAATCAGGGAGATCAGCATCATCTGGATACGGAACAAGGAATTCTGTAGTAAGCGAAGCAGAGATATGTGACACAGAGACACCGGAACAGGACAGTGCCAGTGACACGACAGACTAAACACTTATTTACCCTGCCCCCATGTGGTAGGTTGTGTAACTACTTAATGTTTTTCTCTCAAAACCTGCCAAATTGTAAATCTGTCAGCCCCTAATATTTCTCATTGTTTAAAATTCATATTTTTGACTACAGAGATTTGTTTTTGATCAGTTGAAACTGAAAGGTCTATTTTCAGTCATTTGCTCATTTGTAACCAATTTTGAAAAAAGATAAAATATTCTATGATTATGTCAGTTCTATCGAAGCGATGCTGATGGCTATGGGTATGTACAAATACAATTGAAAACTGCATCTATAGTTATAATTTGAAAGCTGTGTCATGTGATGGTAAATGTGATATTGATGATCACAAATGTACAGTATGTAACATCTTTGTGTATGTCACATTGTTGTACTTTTTGTTGTTATCCACTAGGTGTCACTGTATTTTATTTTTGTTTCACTGCCTAATTGTCTTGTTTAACCCACCTGTTATTCAGTCATGTGATTTGTGTAGCCCATTGTCTCTTGTATTTAAGCCATGTCTTTGTTGAGTCTTCACTGAACCCTCTGTGAGTAACTTTGTCTGATCTTCTGTCAACTAGAACCTTGATTGCCTCTTCTGTTTTTGACCCTGGATTGTTGTATTCTGTGTTACTTGGATTTCCCTTTGGATTTGGTTGCATTACTGGATTATTTTTGGTTTCCCTTTTTGGATTATCTGTTTTATGTTTTTTGGCCTTTGTGGATTTAAGGATTGAACTCTGTTTTTTTTATTTTTTTCGTATATCTTCTGAGCTTTTGAATTTTGACTTTTGTGAACATAAATCATTGAACTATACCTGCAGTTGCTTCGCAATTGAGTCATTCTCAGTTCTTGGTGGTTTAGGGGATTGGTCTCTAACTAGCACAGCAGAGACCCGGGTTCTAGACCCGACCGTGACAGTATATCTGTGTGTCTGAGTGGGTTGCAGGTTCGAACCTTGGCTATGCCTACTTCCTGATATTCCCTTCCCTTGCTTTAAGGGGGGAAACCCCAAAATACAAGGATGAAATATGGAGGCCAGGCCATGTGGGGCTCAGCTCTGAATTTTTAAAAGGGAAGGGATTATATTGCCTAGCATCCTGGTTTTTCCTTCCTCCTGCCAAGGGCATAGAATGCTTGCTTTGAAACGGAAGTGGCAATATATTCTTTTCAGTTCAGAAGGTTCAGGAATAATTCATGAGCGCATGTTGAGGAATGGGAGGGGGGAATAAATACTGAGAATTTAACTTTGTTTTTACCCTTTCAGTCCCAAGAGTCCCGCATGGCACTCGAGCATAACTCCCGTAAAATCCCACGAGTGCCACATGGGACTCTCAACCCTTTACCTTTTCAACCAATGAAAAAAGTGGCTATTATATTGTTTGGTATCCCTCTTAAAACCCTCCTAAATTTTCTCAACTGTCTTAACTTTCTCAACCAAAGCCAAAACCCCTTGGTATTTGGGTAGAGCCACTTCATATTGGGCTTGGGACTGAAAGGGTTAAGTGAGGTTTAATAAATCCTCACTAGCGTTTCATTAAGACCGACTGGTGTGTTTTCATCCCACAAAAAATAAATAAATCACTTGTTAAATTATTCATTAACATTCCAAAGTCATCTGACGGAAGTTAAGGTAACGTGTTAAAGTGGAATCGAACCCAGCCCTGGTCTTGCAGGATTCCTGCAGCACAGGTTCTTCCCTGTGGCTCACTTTGCACACACAGGCTACAGGATGAGAGACACTCTCTGCTCTTTCCTTCAGCTGCAGTGCTCCTGGTGTGCAGGTGGTGTAATTCGAGAAACATTTAGAAAATACTTTGTAAATAATATTCATCACAATTTGTGAATATTGTATATATCTATGTGCTATGTGCTTTAAGTATTATGATTAAATAATAAATCAGTTCAAAGTATTAGTTTCAGTAACAATGAACTGAAAAGTGCTCGATAAGCGCTCGATAAGCATTTAGTATTCACAGGAACCCAACCCCTATGATGAAATTCCATATAGACACTGCCCCCTGGTGGAAGAAAAGGATTTAACTTTGTCAGATACTTCAGCCGTCATGATCTTCGTCACTGAATCCAGTGAATAATTTCAGAATCATTACAGAAGCTTACTGAAATTTAAGTTAATAATTAATTAATCAAAATCTGAAATGTGTCTGATTAGACTACTTAAATGTGACAGGATATTTCTGTTTATACATAGAACTTGGTAAGTCCTACACCTTATCTTACTCTATGCATTTCATCTTGATTTGTTCAGATTTGATGATAAACTTTAGCTTTAAATACAATTATTTGTGTAGTATCTCTTCATTACATAAGTTTGAAGCATGTGCTGTCGGTTGCGGTGTCTTCCTGCCTTTTTGCCTTTTTGCCTAATGGGTTCACAATAAAAACTTCAACAATTTACTCAGATGAGTCAAACTGGGTCATTAAACTTCCTGAGATTCCTTTAAAGTGTGGTACTGATTCTGCATTGGACGATCACAGCAGGTTTGCAAAGGTAATAAAAGTAAACATTCACTTTTACAGGAAGGAAAGACATTGACACATGAATGTGTTTAACGTAGGCCTATTTATACTTTTCTGATAGTTACTTTATAAAGGACAGTGGTTAGCTCTCATTATATAATCCCCCACAGACTTTGCAACATAGCACATATTTACAACAAAAAAGCAAGAATATTGATGAATATTTTAATCTATATAAGGATAATTGTAAGTATCACACTATGCAATATAATTATTCACTTCATTAGTACACAATTTAAACATTGCTGTTGTTATTAATTTGAGAAATGTGCATTGTCTTGTGACATAACGACCAGGTGAGCAGTTGGGCATTCACCTGAAAAGAGCTGTGCTGACCAATGGCCGGGGAGAGGTTGGGTGGGTTGTTTCGGCTTTAAGTTAATCTCAAATGTTGGATGATTTTCAGTGCTCTTGTACATTGTATTCTTGTGTAACATACTAGTTGCATAGATTATTGCTCAGGTGGCAGGGTCTCCTTTTCTGTGAAAAGAGGTTACAATGGCATACTGCTGGGCTGGCTGGCCTTACTTCATTCATCTTGTATTACAAATATTTTTTTAATAGCTTTTAGTTACATATTTCAAATATAGTGGAAACATTACACATTCAATTCCAAATCAAAGCATTAAAATGTTTTATTAAGTCTTTGTTATTCCTTTACAGGAAGCAAATTAAAGGAATATTAATGAGACGGGTGCGTGGGGGTTTGGACCCAAAATGCACGACTCAGAAACAAAGGTTAGATAAAGTCCCGTCAGGGCTTTATTCGGGACGAATCCCAGTAGCGTAGTCAAAACAAGCAATGTCCATACACGTAGATCCAGCCAAACAAATATTAAAACAAACAGCACGGTGCCGAGGGAAGAGGCAAACTCGTAGTCGGTAAACGTGCAGGGAGGTCCGGTAGCAGGAGAGCTGTCAGCGGGGCAGATGTACAGGCGGACGGCAGGCAGAGTCGTAGTCGAGGGCGATGCGGAAGTCGAAACCATAAAACAATCAGCGAGGCAAAAGTACAAAGACGGTAGGCGAGGACGTGGTCAAAAACAAACAGTGGTCAACAAAACAGAAATCAATAAACAATGGTCGGTAACAGGCTTGGATCGTAACGTGAACTCAAACAGTAAGTAATGCTCAAGAGTTGCGTAGTAAAACTAGAGGCAGGCAATTTCGCGAAGAACAGTTGCGCGACTGGGCTATAAATGCGGGTGTAGACAGGTGTAGACAATTAGTTAGAGCGTAGCAAGGAAATGGAAAACAGGTGTGATGGATGACAAGTTTAACAAGGAGATTAGTAATCGTTAGTAATAAACCTATCCTGCCCTAGCATTAGTAAATTAGTAAATGACATGCACGAGAAACGTAAGGTAACATGAACACATGATTAGTCTTGTTAGTTTCTACCCAATCCTGATCTAGCGTTAGTCGTTTTAGTAAATAGACAAATGGAAATAATAAGGGAGTGAATGACAGAAGGAGCGAGAGAGAAAAGGCGGAACGCAAGGTTTGCGGAAAGACATGTAAAAGTGTATGCATAAACAACGACCAGTTAACGTAACAATAAACATAAATCAAAACATAATACAAAACGAAACTAAGACGATAACCATTCAACATAACAAGGTAATATAATCGTAACGAAACATAACTAGACATGACGAGAAAATAAATCGTAACAAGAAATAAACTAAACATGACGAACCTAGACTAACATAATACATGATAAGACACTACGTGACTAAGACAACATGAATAAACATAAAACATGGCGAGACAGACCTGAAACGTGACACAAAGCAAGACACCTAACCCTCAAATGCTCCTGAAGCCTTGCATGGTAGCCAATCAGCTTTGGTGTGTGTGTGTGAGTCTGTCTTTGAATGGGTGAATGAGAAGCATCAATTTTGCAGCGCTTTGGATAAAGGCGCTGTATAAATGCCAACCATTTTCCATTTAGTGCTTAATTGAGTAGGGTTGCAAATGGAGGGAATTTTCGAGGTAAAAGTTGAAAAGGTCATCATGACACCATACAAATTGAATCTGACGAGGATTGCCAGATTTTCCAGAGAAGATTAAACTAGCTGTGGTTCAGATAAAGTAATAGAAAATAATGTTCCTTTCGGCTTTCAAATTTTATCAGATTATTAGTAATTTTTTACATATTAATAATATTTTATATACATACATTTCCATATTTCCAGTTGTCCAATTCCAAATGTATTGAGGAGAGTGAGACATTATGGTGGTATGAACTAAAATATCATGCACAACTCTTCCTCTACCAATATACGTAACTGCAGCCCATCTGTCTTATGTCCTCAGTGATTAATGTAATTTCATTATTAATGCTCACCACTCCAAACTTACTGAGAACAGCTCAACTCCGAGTTTATGAGGAATAAATAGTTCACTTTCTCTCTGACAGGGGAGGAACACCGTCTCACAGAGCTGAGGATTGTGCTGCTGGGGGGGGGAATGAGTGGGAAGAGTTCAGCAGGAAACACCATCCTGGGCAGAGAGGAGTTTGACTCTGGAATAAGAACTGCACAGTGTGTGAAGAGACAGGGTGAAATAGCTGGGAGACAGGTCACTGTGGTTGACACACCAGGCTGGTGGAAGACTTATTCTGTGAACGACACTGCAGAGCTGGATAAACAGGAGATTGTGCACAGTGTGTCTCTGTGTCCCCCGGGACCCTGTGCTCTCTTCCTGGTCATTGATGTGAGCTCAGCATTCAGTGATACCGAGAGGAGATCAGCGGTGGAACACCTGGAGCTTCTCAGTGAGAGAGTCTGGAGACACACTATAGTGCTGTTCACCTGGGGAGACTGGCTGGGAGACACAGCCATTGAACAGTACATTGAGACTGAAGGGAGGGTTCTCCAAGAGCTTATAGAGAAATGTGGGAACAGGTATCATGTTCTCAACAATGAGAACAGGGCTGATGGGACTCAGGTCACAGAGCTGCTGGAGAAGATAGAAGAGATGGTAGCCAGGAACAGGGGTCTTCCTTTCACGATACTGGAGAGAGGTGAAGAAGGCAGGTCTATGGGAAATAATAAACAGAAGTGCTTTGAGGATGAATGGAGCAGAAGAGAAGAGGAGCTGATAGAAAGAATGTCCAAAATTGTGGTTGATTCAAAGAAAAAGGGATCCACACTGCCATTCACAAAGAGAAAAGACAGCTGTCATTTCCTTCCTCCTTCCCGTAAGTTTTATTCATCATGTTCCTATGGACTGAATTTCTCAGCACATACCATTTACTTTCAAGTCTACAACCAAACCCATTTATGCACATTCTACAATGAGTTAATGATACATTTATAATATACTATCCAGGTAACTATTAATATTCTAATCATTTCTGTAGACCAGTGTTTCCATTTTTTTAAATTGGAGTCCCCGCCCTTATATCTGAGAAAAGCTTTTGGACAATTTTTTATTTTCACAATAAGGCACGGGAGGCCATGGTGTATTGTGGAATAAAATGGTTACCAATATTAGTTATGTCTTATTAATTTGAATTACCAACAGTTTTTCACCAAACCGCTTTTGTAAAGGGTGCCATATATTTCCTCAGATCATAGCATTTAGTGTTGCTCAGGCAAGTTCAGTTACAAACCTAAAACGGTTTGTAGTGTAATTTGATTCGGTCTGTTGCTGTGTTCTTTCCACCTGTTGCTATGAAACTGGTGGCTAGCTGACTGCCAAAACAAAACAGCCAATTCATACTTGAAAACGTATTTATTTAGAATAACTCCTTGCACAATAGTGTTGGCATACCCAACATTGTTGATAGAAGGAATTAATGTAGTTCTTAGCAAGTATTGCCAGATCACATTTTAGTTTAACATGATTGCAGCAATCCATGTCCAGGGATGGAAGTATCCATTTTGACTACCTCCAAACAGATGAGCCCTTGTGTCAACCCCGTGGTTGGCAACCCATGCTGTCCCATTGATATCCTTTCAAGAGTTATTAAGTATATAAGCTAATACTTTTATTGCAGTACATTTTGTATGGATCTTCCAAATACAGTATATGGATACCAGACTAAAGTACTCCTTGAAAAAGAAAGGATTTATTTACAATCTGGACAAATATACAGTGAGCATCAAGCAGATTTCTAGTTTGGATCAGATTAACAGACAAATGAGAACTTGAACCATGCACCACAGAAGATCTTTATGTGAATAAAAATATCTCAAATATTTATGATGCAGTAGTTGCTGAAAATAACACAAATGTAACAGTATTATGTAAATTAATTTGAGTGTAACAGCTTGTTTGTGGTGTTGTGTTACAGTGAGTGGAGGGACTCCAGTCCCCTCTGAAGCAGACAGCTCTGTGTGGGATTATCAATCTGCTCATCAACTTTGCAGTAAGGTGTCACAGTGGTTGAAAATGAGCAAATCAGAGAGTTCAGCATCATTCTTAACATCATCTGGATATGGAACAGTGAGTGAATCAGAGTTATCTGACACAGAGACACTGGTAGAGGACAGTGCAAGTGACAGTACAGACCAAACACTGCTTTATCAATAAAATGTATGTTCTGTGGCTCATTCAACTCAATCAAAGCCA
This sequence comes from Conger conger, assembly GCF_963514075.1. NCBI lineage: Eukaryota > Metazoa > Chordata > Actinopteri > Anguilliformes > Congridae > Conger > Conger conger. The sequence continues at coordinate 18,408,660 of NC_083775.1, forward strand.
TGTTGGTGGCTATGGGCATGTCAAATGTGAACTTAAACTGTACACAGTATGTAGTTACAATGTGAAAGCTGAGTGATGTGATAGTATTCATGACATACAGTACACAAGACTGCATTTATGGAACATCTCTGTATGTCTGTGATTCTGGCTCGGTGGGTAATGACACTCGGTTGCAGGTTTGTACCTTGGCTATGCCCATGTCTTCAGCTAACTGACAGGGAGTCTATTCATAGTTGGTCTTTCTAGGTTCCTCTGGTTACTGCTACATTATTTCTTCCCACACACATTCTCCACTGTGCCTTTACTGGAGGAAACCATGGTGAGCACGGACAGTGTTATGAAATTCTGAGACTGCCCTCTAGTGGATGCAAAGGATCTTATCCGTGATATGAATTAATGCTAGACTCCTGAACTTTAAAGTGACTGAATTTATCTACGTACTTATGAAATATACTTTACTTCAGACTTCTTAACATGACAGGATCGATACATGACAGCTTTTCAGAAAATATACACCACAACTTATTGTACTCTGCCCATTTCATCTTGATTTATACTGATTTGTTGATTACACTTCTTGATTAATTTGTTTTAAATAAAACTATTTTTGTAGTATCTAGCAAACAGATGAACACATGCCCCACACCAAACATACCCCTCCCTTTGCAAAGGCTCACACAGACAACACTCTCTGAACCCCATACACATTCACACAATTACTCCCCCACTACACACACTCACACAAACAAATAATATTGCATGCATTGCATACATTTGCCCACAGTGTTTTGACTGAATGAAGAAAAGACAAGGTTGCTTCAGTCAAATATAAAAATATGTATTTTTTAATTCATAGCTTTTTGTGGCATACTGTTCATTACACATGTTCCAAACTTAATCTTCTGTACAAGATAAATAAATCAATAAACATAACACAATAAAATATAAATGTGAAATATCCCTATTGTGTTGATTTTAAAAAGAAATCCAAAAAGTTTTTTCCAAACATATAATTAAATAAATATTCCTGAGTTTTAACTACAAATCCCAACAAAATTAGGAGGTAACAGTAGCTCAAACACAGAGATGGGATATTTACCCCAAGGCTGGAGCAAATTCAAAACAAATCCAAAAAATATGTGCCTAGCACTGACACCCTAGGAAATTCTGAGGTCCAGTTGCTAAATCAGGCTTCATAACTTATGATAAAATGTCTTTGCACTTTGTATACACATCACATAAGGGAATAATATTGTTTTCACCTCCCTTTAATTTTTAAAGTTTCCTTTTGTTCCAAAGTCACGCCCTGACATTTTGAACAACTTCCTGTTGTGTGGCGTCTAGAGCAGGTGGAATGTACAGTCCCCCCCGAAAGTATTGGAACAGAGAGTATTTAAGTCAATGAAAGTAAATATCACTGAATATTTGGTAGCATTTCTCTTGCCTGCAATAACTGCATCAAGCCTGTGACCCAGAAAACTGTTGCATTCTTCTTTTGTGATGCTCTTCCAGGCTTTTACTGCAGTTTTCAGTTGTTATTTGTTTCGGGGGGTTTTCCCTTCAATCTCTTCTTCAGTTGGTGAAATGCATGCTCAATTGGGTTAAGGTCTGGCGATTGTCTTGACCAGTCTAATCTTCCACATTTGTACGGGATTATTAACTGTTTATAAAAGTGTAAAACATTTTAAAGCCAAAACGAGCATATGCTTTGATCTGTTCAATAATAAAAATTATTTCCCATTCTCGTAAGCTAAACAAGTCACACATAACAAGAGGTTTCATTTATTTTATCAGACTACGTCGGTCCCATAACACTTCAGTGAGAAGACATATTACCGAATATGAGCTTGGAGCCAATGCATATTTTATGCGATCCTTGCAAGCTAGCAATTGTGCAGGAGGTCCCATAATGTCATCATCTGTATTGCCGCTTTCTCCACCTGAGCATACTAAATGGGGATAATCCCTCTTCAGTGGTTCATACAAATAACCAGTTGAAGTTTCTGAATTATCTTTGCCACTGCAAATTCTATGCATGTTATTCATGTGCATATACATTGGGTTGAGCAGTTTCCGATTTGAGCTGTCATCCACGTACAGGTACCCTTTAAAATGTGCATAGAGGTCTGTCATTCATGGACTTGAAGCTGAACTGTAAGTGCTGAGAATCTCAGTCAAAAGAAGAAGAAAACTCACAGGAAGGGGGAAGAAAATGAAAGCTGTCTCATCTTCCAAACAGCTATACAGGATGATTCAAAATGTCACTGAGTCTTCGATGATGGGAAGGGATTTACAATGGTCTTGTAACAATGTTTTTACACAAAATTCTGACCTATTGTACCTTTAACAAAATCATGAACTAATGAGAGGTCAATTCCTTGCTGTATTGATGCATTAGTATATCTTTATTTAACCTTAACAACTATAGGCGTGGTTCATGACCAAAGTGGACTCCTCTACACTGTCTGCACTTGATCATTATAGGTAAGTTAGTTAAGTATATATATTCAGTATAGTTAAGGCTCATTCCAATTGCTTATTTTTCTCCTCTTTCGCTTTTACTTGCTCCTGACCTGGAAATCGATTGAGGTCCGTCATCTTTAAGGACATTCCAACCTGTTACATGTTCCTTCTAGGAACTAGAAGTAGAAGTTGGGAACTCCCAAACTCCCATCCCATCCGTGGATCCTTTGCGGAAGAATTTTCCCAGAAAGCCTGCTGACATATGATCGACCTGTGAATCCAGCACTCCCCATCTGTAACTGACGTTCAAGGACCAAGGACATTCCATCTGCCTAATTCACGTTAGGATTTCCCTGTCTCTATTTATTTTTCTTGCCACATTTCTTAACCTCTCTCGATGGATGGAGCTAGGAATAGATAAAAGAGCAAGAAAAAGAAAAGATTTGAAAAATAAACAATTGGAATGATCCCTCTATTTACTTGAGATGTGTAAGATGGTTGGGCAAAAGGGATGGGTTGGCGGGTGGGGCAGGACTTGTAGCCTACATCAAATGAATTAATGAATTAAAAAGGGTATTTCTATGCATTACTGTGCATTTTTGTTATTGAAAATATATTACACTAAAAATACAAAAAATAATTTTGTGATGTATTTTGGTCATTTATATTTAGAAGAATTTGCTCTTTATGCTTTAAAATGAAATTGCATATTTTGGGCTAGTGAAAATCTTATAAATCTTATATCTTAAATCTTATAAATGGTAAATCTTTTACTGCAGTAGCTTGGGTAGCTAGTCCTAAAAAAGTCTAAAGTTCCACCCCTGGCCATAATGTAGAATGGGCATGTTATCATGTGTTATCATGTGGTCGGGCGTGTCTTGCCAAGTTTTTTAAAAAGGCTGTCAGATCTGTAAAAAATATGCAAAGATAAAACTTGCAAAAATTGCACTAAGTAAGGGATAATATCCTACGAACAAGTCAGTTATTTTCCCTCACAACAGACTCGTTCATAGGGTAATATCCTGCTTATAATACAGCTAACTTGGCAAAATTCATTGTTTCATTCAAAGCCAATGTGCTGAGGTAAAGAGCCAAAAGATCAGACATTATACCACTGTCCAAATATTTACAGTTTGCACTGTATATATAAATATCCATAGTGTACTCATACCTAATCCTCCAGCGCATACACACGCCTCAAACAGGCTGGCACACTGGCAGAGCAAGACTTTTTCTTGTTCCGCATTCTAACAACCCACCTCTCCCATTGGAACCAAAATTTTGTGATTTTTTTGGTCATTATATTTAGAAGAATTTTATTTATGACTAATGTTTGTTCTTTGTGCTTTAAAATGAAATTGCATATTTTGGGCTAGCTTGGGTAGCTAGTCCCAAAAAGTCTAAAGTTCCACCCCTGGCCATAATGTAGAATGGGAATGAACATCTGATCTCTTCATGTTATCATGTGGTCAGGCGTGTCTTGCCAAGTTTTTTTAAAAAGGCTGTCAAACCTGTTTGCCTGACCTTGGAGGGGAGGAAATATGCAAAGATAAAACATTGAACACTGAACAAGTTTTTAAAAACTGTTTTGAATGAATATTGTATTTTCTTCATTTAAACCCAATGGCTCTAATGCCCTCAGTAAATCACATTTAAATCAGAAGTTTCTCTAAACATGTTAAATATGTTTAAATCACACAAAATGCTGCCTGTGTGATTTATTAACAATACATTGAAAACATGCACTAAGTAAGGGATAATATCTTACAAACTAATCAGTTATGAGGAAATTGCCCTTTTTCCCTGACAACCGACTCGTTCATAGGGTAAAATCCTGCTTATAATACAGCTAACTTGCCAAAATAATGTAGTTAAGACAATTTATTTTTAACTTTATAAACAAATGTATTCGTTAAAACGCAATGGGAATGAGAGAAAAAATAGTTGAGTTTTTTTTTCTTTAATCGCCAAAGAAAAAATGGAAATAAGTGTTTGACGAATGTTAACTTGCAAAATAATAGGAAGAAATTTATAGAAATTTGACACTGTATTCCAGACTTGAGTGCCATGCAACTGAACAGAGCCCTTCCCATTTTTAAGTGAACCATAGAAAGACCTCAATATTTCCTTGAGGTGTCAAAATCCGCTGGTATGTCTCATTCTTGCAGCCAAGTGACCGACATGGCAGCTGGTGAGGGGACCTTGTATCAGAGTGAGTTTCTATTTTCACTCGAAAGTTTTGGTCGGCCTATAGCGTAGTGGTTAAGGTACATGACTGGGACCTGTAAGGTCAGTGGTTCGAATCCCAGTGTACCCACAATAAGATCCGCACAGCTGTTGGGCCCTTGAGCAAGGCCCTTAACCCTGCATTGCTCCTGGGGAGGATTGTCCCCTGCTTAGTCTAATCAACTGTACGTCGCTCTGGATAAGAGCGTCTAACAAATTACATTAATGTAAGGACAAGACGCCCTTCTTTAGAATTCAACAAGTAACAAAACCAACCACAGGTGTCATCAATCATATTTTGTTCACCTGGCAGGTCACATGGTACTTAACTGGATTAACCACATACCTGTACAATAAACAAGCGCAAGCTGTGCAGTGACAACTCAAACTCGTACTTGAGCCCTCTGCTTCACAAAGTAGCTGGAGGTCTTCTCTATGATAACCTAACCGTCCCGGGACTTCCTCTTGTCATCTCTCTAGGAAGGAGGGAATAAGAAAGGAAGGAAGGGAGTGATACAGAAAGAGAAAATGTCATGGAGAGGGGGGAGAGAGAAAGCCCAATGAAGGCAAGGGAAGAGTGGAGGGAAGTTACGATAAAAAAGAGAAGGATATGATGAGAGAAAGACAGAAAGAAGGGAGGTGTTCCTATTCTGACACAGACCGCAAATACCCTCCAATTGAAGGTGACAGTCTGCACCACACATTCATTGTTGCATTTCAAAGCCAATGTGCTGGTAAAGAGCCAAAAGATCAATAATAATAATATTAATTATTATTATGATTATTATTATGATTATTATTATTATTAGTTTAAATGAAATAATGTACTCATACCTAGTCCTCCAGCACACACACTGGCAGAACAAGACCGTGCTGTCAGACAGGAGTATCATTTTTTCACTTCCGCTTTCTGACAACCTTCCATTGGAACCAAATGCAACCCATGACATGAAACAAACGTCATTGAAAACTATTAATAGTTCCATTTCAAGAAGTTCATTTCTTTTTCAGCTGGAAGGTGATCGACTTTGACTACAAGTGATCAGGTAGGCTGAAATTATTTTTAATTGAAACACTGTAAATGTACAGCCTATGTATACCGATATGTACTGTGATTATATGATGAATGAACTGAATTAACAGGATGAATATGCTGTATCAGCTCAAATAAATAATTATAATACAAAAATGAATTAACCACAAGAGACTGACAAAGCACAACAAGGTAGTTTGTATCAGTGAATTGGTCTATGCTTTCACCGAGCTACAGTCAGGTCCATAAATATTGGGACATCGACACAATTCTCCTCTTTTTGGCTCTATACACCACCACAATGGATTTGAAATGAAACGAACAAGATGTGCTTTCAGCTTTAATTTGAGGGTATTTACATCAGGTGAACGGTGTAGGAATTACAACAGTTTCTATATGTGCCTCCCACTTTTTAAGGGACCAAAAGTAATGGGACAAACTAACAATCATAAATCAAACTTTTTAATACTTGGTTGCAAATCCTTTGCAGTCAATTACAGCCTGAAGTCTGGAACGCATCGACATCACCAGACACTTGGTTTCCTCCCTGGTGATGCTCTGCCAGGCCTCTACTGCAACTGTCTTCAGTTCCTGCTTGTTCTTGGGGCATTTTCCCTTCGGTTTTGTCTTCAGCAAGTGAAATGCATGTTCAATCGGATTCAGGTCAGGTGACTGACTTGGCCATTGCATAACATTCCACTTCTTTGCCTTAAAAAACTCTTTGGTTGCTTTCGCAGTATGCTTCGGGTCATTGTCCATCTGCACTGTGGAGCACTGTCCAATGAGTTCTGAAGCATTTGGCTGAATATGAGCAGATAATATTGCCCGAAACACTTAAGAATTCATCCTGCTGCTTTTGTAAGCAGTCACATCATCAATTAAACCCAGTTCCGTTGGCAGCCATACATGCCCACGCCATGACACTACCACCACCATGCTTCACTGATGAGGTGGTATGTTTTGGATCATGAGCAGTTCCTTTCCTTCTCCATACTCTTCTCTTCCCATCATTCTGGTACAAGTTGATCTTTGTCTCATCTGTCCATAGGATGTTGTTCCAGAACTGTAACTGTTTTAGATTTGGTCTTCCTGTTTTTGAGGCTCACCAATGGTTTATATCTTGTGGTGAACCCTCTGTATTCACTCTGGTGAAGTCTTCTCTTGATTGTTGACTTTGACACACTTACAGTGTTCTTGATCTGGCCAACTGTTGTGAAGAGGTTTTTCTTCACCAGGGAAAGAATTCTTCTGTCATCCACCACAGTTGTTTTCCGTGGTCTTCCGGGTCTTTTGGTGCTGCTGAGCTCACCGGCGTTCTTTCTTTTTAAGAATGTTCTAAACAGCTGATTTGGCCACACCTATTGTTTTTGCTATCTCTCTGATGGGTTTGTTTTGATTTTTCAGCCTAATGATGGCTGCTTCACTAATAGTGACAGCTCTTTGGATCTCATATTGAGAGTTGACAGCAACAGATTCCAAATGCAAATATCACACTTGAAATGAACTCAAGACCTTTTATCTGCTCCTTGTAAATGAGATAATGAGGGAATAACACACACCTGGCCATGGAACAGCTGAGCAGCCAATTGTCCCATTACTTTTGGTCCCTTAAAAAGTGGGAGGCACATATAGAAACTGTTGTAATTCCTACACCGTTTACCTGATTTGGATGTAAATACCCTCAAATTAAAGCTGGAAGTCTGCAGTTAAAGCACATCTTGTGTACATCGTGGTGGTGTACAGAGCCAAAAAGAGGAGAATTGTGTCGATGTCCCAATATTTATGGACCTGACTGTATATTTTAGGATTATTTATTCATTTATTATTTAACAAGTAACATACAAAAAAAAGACATTGAACTTAAAAGGATAGTTCAGTTTAATTTTTCAGTTTTTTATTTTCACTTACAGAATAAAACAACAGAAACCTCCAATGTTCATTGTGAAGCTGACCGTTTGTCAGAAGCTTCTTTAAACATTTACTGTATAAATGCAATATAGTGAAATTACTGACTGAAGAAAGTGAAATATCCCTGGAAGAACTGAATCAAGAAGGGGAAGGAAAGCCTGATGTTTCATTCCACACTTTTTGTGCAGGAAAATATTAAGGCCATTAATATAATTATATTTACTAGAGGAAACTGGAGAACGACAGAGGAACCAGCATGGCAGCTGCTGGTGTGACCTCTCATCATGGTGAGTTTATTTTTTCTGTGTAGAACATTTTATTAATTTAAATGATTATTTCAGTACATTTGAGACCGTTCCCTTAGGTGGTGCACTTAAAATCCAATGAACAACTGGGTGACATACTAAATCAGAACCCCAGGGGATTTTATATGTTTTAAAAGCTGCTCTTAGTCTAAAGAATAAAAAGTGAAAAAGACATTTGCAATATCATAGCGTGAAATTAAGTCCTGAAACTCAAGCATTGATTTTTGACAGGCAACATCTTCCAAAACCATTATACCTCTTTGTGCCCATGAGTCCTAAATAAATGGCCTGCCCCCGGTTAAAAGATTTTGGTTATGCCAGATGGGTGAGTGTGTATATCATTTGCCACTTAATCCCAGAAATCTTTCAACTGCTGCTAATGACTGTAAAGCATATATTATTATTGAGCCATAGTGTAAAAAACACTTTTTGGAAGTCAGGCCAGAAAACCACAGGTCTTGTATTGTGATTGGTGATATCATTTCTTGCTTTATGTCTCTCCAGGGAGTGTGGAGATCTGGGTTCAGCCAGTGAAGTAGGGCATGTAGCATAAAAGACCAATGATACAGTTTAAAATTTGGACAGGCCCAGCCAAATAATTTGCTTCATTGTTATACTAACCATTTAATGCAGGGGTGCTTGCCATTTCGCACAAATTTAGTTAGCATGGAGTTGATTTTCTTCCAATAGTTTACTGGTGGTGGCAGAGGTAGCATTGAGCTAATAAAATTAAACTGTGGAAGGATATTCATTTTGATGGAAGCAATACGGCCAGGTATTGAAGCTGGTAGATGCATCCATCTACGAACATTAGCTTCAATCATATAGTTCTTTTTTGCAATTGCAGAGATATAATTTGATATCTCCACAACAAGATAGGTTACTTTCTAGACGAGTCAATAGTAGACATAATATTTAATGCCGTAGCTCCAGTGTTGAGTAGCATTAGGGCTGATTGGTCACAGGTTATAAAACCTGATGACGTGTTTGTAAATGTAAAAGATTTTTTTCTGACAGGAGAGGAACATCGTCTCTCAGAGCTGAGGATTGTGCTGCTGGGGGAGAGATGGAGTGGGAAGAGTTCAGCAGGAAACACCATCCTGGGCAGAGAGGAGTTTGAGTCTGGAATAAGAACTGCACAGTGTGTGAAGAGACAGGGTGAAGTAGCTGGGAGACAGGTCACTGTGGTCGACACACCAGGCTGGTGGACTCATTCTGTGAAGGACACTGCAGAGCTGGATAAACAGGAGATTGTGTGCAGTGTGTCTCTGTGTCCCCCGGGACCCTGTGCTCTCTTCCTGGTCATTGATGTGAGCTCAGCATTCAGAGGGAAACACAGGAGATCAGTGGTGGAACATCTGGAGCTTCTCAGTGAGAGAGTCTGGAGACACACTGTAGTGCTGTTCACCAGGGGAGACTGGCTGGTAGACACACCCATTGAGCAGCACATTGAGACTGAAGGGAGGGCCCTCCAAGAGCTCATAGAGAAATGTGGGAACAGGTACCATGTTCTCAACAATAAGAACAGGGCTGATGGGACTCAGGTCACAGAGCTGCTGGAGAAGATAGAGGAGATGGTGGCCAGGAACATGTTATTCGGACAGAAAGGCGATGAGCAAAATGCCTTTGAGGAGGAGTGGAGGAGAAGAGTGGCAGAGCTGATAGAGCAGATATTGAAGGTTGTGGTTGAGCCAGAGACAGAAGGATCCACACTGCCATTATGGAAGATGAGAGATGGCTGTCATTTTCTTCCACCTTCTTGTGAGTTTTATTCTTCTATGACTTCTTTTGTGTTTCAGACACCGAGCCAGGTAGCGGTAGCCTTCAAGGCTGGTTTTTCATTAACGACTTGAAGGCGTGTTACCCCGTATTCGGGTAACCGTATCAGGTTTTCTTCATTATTTTCTTCCACCTCTTAAGTCAAAATAGACTCTTGTACCAGGTCTTCAGTTCTGTTTTAGTTGGCGTTTCGCCGGGGAGTTTTCTGTCCTGTTTTCCCCTTTCTCCTCTAGTGGTTCCCCTCAATTATATTGGGGAGAACCCTAGACTATATTAGTGGTTATCACACGTTCTGGTGGTAACTTGAAGATTCCCTTTTCAGTCGTGTCTGGTCCTCTGTCCCCACTCCCTCACAGAACACTCAAGTCATTTGGAGGAACCAGCGACCCCACCAGGGCTAAACAAGTGCAGACTAATCAGCATGCTGCGATAGCTGCTCATGAAGGGGGCTTAAAGACCCTCCAGGCCCAACAACAGGCTATGAAGGCTCAACAGGGTCAGCTCATTGACCAGCTGCGCCGTCAGGAAGACTGTATGCAAGAACTAGCAGACAGTCTCCACTGGCTGGCAATCAACGCTCCACCCCCAGTCGCGCAACCACTCTCCCATGACACCCCATTCACTTCTGTCAGTCCTAGGGAACCTAAACTCCAGCTCCCTTGTGGTTTCCTGTCCCAATGTTTAATTTTTTGAAGACTCAGCCGTCCAGGTTCGCCTCTCACAATTCGCGGGTGGCGTTTATTTTCTCCTTATTAACCGGGATGGCCCTCGCCTGGGCAGATCCCTTAATCCATTCAGATGCCCGATTATGTGAGACGTAGATCGGCTTATGACAATGTTCCTTTCGCAGCCCCTATTGCCGTCCACTCCTCTCTGACCTATGACAAGCCCATGCAGTTGAGGGGCTGAGCTAGGGGGAGTTGGTGTCAGTGCTGCTGTGGGCACACCGGGCAGGCTCGCCCTAAGCAGACAGAAAATGGGGGGTCTCACTGAACAGGCGAGAGGGCCAAGCGAGACACCGGTTCAGTTCCTTTGGCACCCTGTTGACTGTCCAGTTAAGGTGGGACCGTTTCTCACTGAACAACAAGGCTTTTTTCAATTCTGGGGCCCTGGAGTGTTTTATTGATGCCCAGTGGGCTGAGGCGTGGGCATTCCATCACACCCCCTAGCGCAGTCGCCCTATGTCTCGCCCTTTGATGGTTGTCCATTGGGTACAGGGTTAGTGGAAGAGATCACAGCCCCAGTCAACATGCACATCCCGTTTAGGCAGCACTCAGAGGGTATTCATCTCTTTTTAATCAACTCCCCCACCTCCTGACATACCGTCCTGGGTCTAAGAATACCAAGCCGGACGCCCTTTCCCGGTTGTATGATGGGTCGGTGGAGGACCGTCCCCCTACACCCATTGTTCTGGTCGTCCGGATCGTGGCTACAGTTTCTTGTGATATTGAGACTGTTGTGCAGGAGGCTCAGCGATTAGAGCCAGGCCCAGTTAGCGACCCTCCAGGTCACATGTTTGTCCCTGGCAGGGTACGTGCTCAGGTACTTCTGTGGGGCCATTCTGTGGGGAATCTATCGGACCCACAAGTTCTTTAGCAGGCGGTTCTGGTGGCCTGGGATGAAGCGGAATGTACAAGAGTTTGTGTCAGCCTGTAATTGATTATTATTCCCCTAGATTATATTGGGTAGAACCCTTGACTATATGAGTGGTTATCACACGTTCTGGTGGTAACTTGAAGATTCTCTTTTCAGTTGCATCTGGTATTCTGTCCCCGCTCCCTCACAGTTCATTGCTAATTAGTAGAATCAGGTGTGCCAAATTGGGGTTGGAATGAAAACATACAGGAATAAGCCTGTGTAGCCCTGATGTAAATCAAGGAATTGTACATGTGTTAGCCCCTAAGCATTGTAGCATACTTTTTTGTGGAAAAGGAAATAGGAAGAAAACAGAAGAGCTTTGAGGAGGAGTGGAGCAGAAGAGCGGCAGAGCTGATAGAGCGGATGTTGAAGGTTTTGATTGAGCCAGAGACAGAGGGATCGACAGTTAATAATGCATTAGACAGGTTAATACTTAGCTTTTATATACAGCATATTTTGCTCATCCATGAACACCAGACTAAAGTACTATTTTCAAAACAACGGATATAATAACCGTCTGAAAAACATTTGAACATCCGTCTTTCAGACGGTTATTATCAAATTATTTTTAGGTTAAAACATTGTTACAAGACCATTGTAAATCCCTTCCTATCATTGAAAATGCTCACTGACATGTTGACTCACCCTCTGCCTGTGTTTATAGTCCTTACATTTGGGTTTGAAAATATACAATTGTCGCACCAACACTCTGTACCAAAACATTGTACAGTTATATAATAATTCAAGCACAAATTTGGTTCTCATTGCCACAGCCAATGGCATGGTGTGGCTCTCTTGACCGTTAGAAATGACCTTTTATACCTTTAAACATGAATGAGAAACATCCATTCATCACAGGCAGCGATGCACATAATGACCTCAAATCATATGAATCAAAAAGATAAAAAGAATATTCATGTAGTATTTTCATAAAATATAACAGAATATAATACAGATGAATTTGAGTGTAACAGCTTGTTGGTGTTGTGTTACAGTGAGTGGAGGGACTCCAGCCCCCTCTGACTCAGGCAGTTTTGTGTGGGATTATCAATCTGCTCATCAATCTTCCAGTAACAAGGTGTCACAGTGGCTGAAAAGGAGCAAACCAGAGAGTTCAGCATCATCTGGATACGGAACAATGAGTTCTGGAGTGAGTGAAGTGGAGAAGGCTAACAGGGTGACACTGGAACAGGACAGTGTAGGTGACTCTCCAGACTAAACACTGCTCTACTCTGCCCCCATCTAGTGGCTGCTGTAAATGTTTAATCATCTGTTATTTTCCAAAGCTTTAATACTGTAGGTTTTCATTCCAACACAAACAAAGCATACCTCATTCAACAGCAAGAGATGTCGTTCATTGCTAATTACTAGAATTGTGCCAAACTGGGGTTGGAATGAAAACATACAGGACAGTTTATATCCAGGAATAGGCTTGTGTAGCCCTGATATAAATCAAGGAATTGTACATTTGTCAGCCCCTAGAATTTCAGCATACTTTTTTTGTGGAAAAGGAAATAGGAAGAAAACAGAAGAGCTTTGAGGAGGAGTGGAGCAGAAGAGCGGCAGAGCTGATAGAGCGGATGTTGAAGGTTGTGGTTGAGCCAGAGACAGAGGGATCCACACTGCCATGATGGAAGATGAGAGACAGCTTTCATTTTCTTCCACCTTCCTGTGAGTTTTATTCTTCTTTTGACTGATTCTCAGCACTTACAGTTCAGCTTCAAGTCCATGAATGACAGACCTCTATGCACATTTTAAAACATTTCACACCCTTATAAACAGTTAATGCATTAGACAGGTTAATACTTAGCTTTTATACACAGCATATTTTGCATACAACTCATCCATGAACACCAGACTAAAGTACTATTTTAAAAACAACGGATTTAATAACCGTCTGAAAAACATTTGAACATCCGTTTTTCAGATGGTTATTATCAAATTATTTTTAGGTTAAAACATTGTTACAAAACCATTGTAAATCCCTTCCTATCATTGAAAATGCTCACTGACATGTTGACTCACCCTCTGCCTGTGTTTATAGTCCTTAAATTTGGGTTTGAAAATATATAATTGTCGCACCAACACTCTGTACCAAAACATTGTACAGTTATATAATAATTCAAGCACACATTTGGTTCTCATTGCCACAGCCAATGGCATGGCGTGGCTCTCTTGACCATTAGAAATGACCTATTATACCTTTAAACATGAATGAGAAACATCCATTCATCACAGGCAGCGATGCACATAATGACCTCAAATCATATGAATCAAAAAGATCAAAAAATATTCATGTAGTATTTTCATAAAATATAACACAATATAATACAGATGAATTTGAGTGTAACAGCTTGTTGGTGTTGTTGTGTTACAGTAAGTGGAGGGACTCCAGCCCCCTCTGAAGCAGGCAGCTCTGTGTGGGATTATCAATCTGCTCATCAACTTTCCAGTAAGGTGTTACAGTGGCTGAAAAGGAGCAAATCAGAGAGTTCAACATCATCTGGATATGTAACAAGGAGTTCCATAGTGAGTCATGCAGAGTTGTCTGACATAGAAACACTGGTAGAGGACAGTGTGTGACACTTTTCAGACTACACACTGTTCTCCTCGGTCCCCATGTGGTAGATTGTGGAATCTTTTTTTTTCCCCAAAACCTGCCAAATTGTCAATTTGCCAGCCCCCCACTATTTTAACAAACATTTAATTTTCATTGTTTTTGATAAAAAAATATTTTCATTCTTCTGACTACAGTGATTTGTATTTGTGATCAAGTGTAGCTGAAAGGCCGATGGAGAAAAACTCTATTTTGAATGGCTATGCCAAAATATAACTGAAAAATGTTTGTGTAGTTACTTACTTACGGTGTGATGTGAAATGTGTGCTGTGGAAGGACACAGTTGGTCTTGCTGGATTCCTCTGGTTACTGCAGCACAGGTTCTTCCCTGTGGCTCACTTTGCACACACCGGCTACAGGATGAGAGACACTCCTCTCTGCTCTTTCCTTCAGCTGCAGTGCTCCTGGTGTGCAGGTGGTGTAATTCAAGAAACATTTAGAAAATACTTTGTATTTAATATCTTACTCACCATTGTACCTTGTATGCAAAAGCTGAGTGGCCATCTCTGTATGTATGCATGCATACCCACTGGTTGAGTTTAATCTACAAAACTCTCCTTGGACTGGTTCCCACTTACTTGTGTACGTATCTCTCCTGAGGCTTGCGCTTGCGTTCTCATGAGACTTTGAAGTTGTTTGTTCCCTGTGTTCATACTGAGATGGGCAAAAAAGCTTTTAAATATGCTGCCACATACAGGAAGATTTAAAACTAAATCAGAGTTGATTTGTTTTGGTGAATTTGTTTCAGTTATAAAAGACATAAAATCTAACAATATTGGAAACGGTCTTTGTGTCTCAACCTTATTTGTTCATTTGATTTTTAATCTCAATGAGACTTTACTTGTTTAAATATAGGTCAATAAATATATAAATAAAATCTTATTTGTCGATATTGCTCACCAAGCACTCACACTCACACTCACCAAGCACTTTATTCTGTGTTTATTAGACTTATTTTTTAGACTTCTACTGCTGTAGCTTATCCACTTAGAGTTATGATGTGTTGGTTGTTCAGAGATGATCTCCAGCATACCACTGTTGTAACGTGTGGTTATTTGCGTTACTGTCACCTTTCTGTCAGCTTTGACCAGTCTGGCCTTTCTCCTCTGATGTCTCTTATTAAGAAGACGTTTCTGTCTGCTGCTCACTGGATTTTTAGTTGATTTTTTTTTTTTTCACCATTCTTTGCAAACTCAAACTCTGTGTGTGAAAATCCCAGGAGATCAGCAGTTTGAGATACTCAAACCGCCCTGTCTGCCACCAACAATCATTCCATTCCAAAGTCATTTCGATAATCTTTTCCCCATTTTTTCCCCATTCATGGTATTTTTGTGTTCTTATAGTTGCATAGATTATTGCTCAATGTCCAGGTTCCAGAGGTTCCAGTAGCCTACTGCAGGGCAGGCTGGGCTTACTTCATTCAATGTTTTGTTTCTTCTTTTACCCACTAGACTACATATGGATGAATGCCTTGTTTTAGATTTTTTATTTTTTTATTTTTTTTTAGCACTGAACCGTAATAACCATTTTCATATCTACCCAACTGGCTGACTTATTTAAAAATGACTGACAGTGACTTTTGCACTTATGTTGCATTTTTGCTATGTGGGATCAATCTCTCTGCATGACGAGACAATGCCTGCAAGAAATTGGTGCTTTTGATGATCTGGACTGTCAAATACATATACATACGCATATTCACACAATCACACATACACATGCATACACACACATACATAAATATACAAAAGAGAATCATGAAAAATAATAAATATAGTAACAATAAGACAAAATCATGAGATTAAACTCCATACATTGTATCAAAATGGATAATTAATTCATAGAATATAGAGAATATTGTTGTCAGTGATAGCATTAAGTAATAAGATGAGAACATAATTGAAGAGGTGTTATGAAGTACAACTGATCCTATAATATGACAGAGTAGAACAAGTACAAAGATGAACAAGTAGAAAGATGATATGGATCGAATATTTAAAGGTAGATTATTCCAATTGGAGGGAGCTTTAAATATAAAAGCTTTCTTCGCTATTGATTTAGAGACTACGGGAACAGAAAAAGAGAGCTGTATCAAGTGTCACAATTTATAATTAGAGGAAAAAGGTACCATAAACTGTTTTAAATAAAGAGGGTAATTGAAATGTATGCATTTAAAAATAATCTGCAGCCAATGTTGCGGTCTTCTTATGCTGGGAGAGGGCCAATTAAGAGTTTCATACATTGTACAATGATGAGTTATGAAAGGACAGCCAAGAACAAATCTGCATACTCTATTATGCTATGTATTAAGAGGAATAAGCTTTGTTTTAGGAGCAGCTTGATATACGACATCAGCATAATCCAATATTGGTAAAATAATTTGTAATGCAAGCTTTTTTCTGACAGTAAATGAAAAGCAGTTTCTGGATCGATAAAGAACCCCAATACCAAGGTTTGTTCTTGAAAATATAATCAATATGGGATTTAAATGAGAGCTCAGAGTCGAGCCATAGACCAAGATATTTCTTGTGTTCAACTCTTTGCAGTGGAGTCCCATCAAGACAGACAGTGGTAGATAAATACATTTTAGATTTGGATTTAAGGTTCTGACAAGATTTATATTTATTGAGTAGTAATTTATTAACTGCGAGCCAGTGTTGAAGTATATTAAAATCAGATTGCAAGGCTAATTCAATCTGTAATAAATTGGTTTTAGAGGTGTATATTACTGTATTGTCCGTGTAACGCTGAACGCTACATTCAGAGCAAATGGAAGCGTTGTCATTTATGAAAATGGAGAAAAGAAGTGGACCAAGAGTTGAGCCTTGAGGCACTCCTCGTTGTTGTACTAGTATATCAGATTTGTTTCCTTGAATGACAACACTTTGCTTTCTGTTTATCCAAAAGAAAGTAATGGTCAACCAGATCAAACGTCTTGGTCAAATCAATAAATATCGCACCTGTTAACTTACTATTGTTAGATACATGAACTATATTGTTTGTAAGTTTTAACAAAGCAGTAGTTGTGCAGTGATTTGATTGGAAGGATAGATTGAAAAGGTGATAAGATATTGTTCTTACTGAGATCAAATTGGCTTTAGCAGTAGAACAAATGATTGAAATTGGTCTATAGTAATTGAGTTCAAGTACATCGCCCCCTTTGTGCAAAGGAGTGATATGTGAGGATTTCCCTACGGCAGGTATTTCATATGTGGATAAAGATAAATTAAAGAGATCACAAAGAGGGTACATGAGAATGTGTGACGATAATTTTAGAAATTTGCTTTCAATTCCATCTAAGCCAGGGCCACTACTCACTTTTAGATCATTAATGACGTCCTGAACCTCGACAGGCGTTATTCTCCTGAAGGAGAAGGAGTCATGACTAGACAATCCATTGTTAAAATCACCACTGAAAGAGGAGTCAGGTGATTGAAAGTGGACCATGTGACATAAGATTGTAATACCCCACGCTAACCCAACGACGGAATTTAGCGAGGGCTGAAGGTATCAGCGTGCTCGTCCTTCTGGTGTTGCTGAAAGAATACTAATAGGGTTAAAAATTAGTGGCCCCTATGCAGACAGTCTAGATCAGCCAATAAACAGACCACGATACAAAGGCAGTAGTACCACTCTGCCTTCCGCTCTTTACTGGTCCGGGCTGACCCAGAATCTCCACAATAGGGCCAATAGATTCACCTTCGTTTATCTGACATTTTAGAATAATAACTTAGATTAGTTATCCACATTAGGTGGATTTCTATTTCTAATTTTGACTTGATCGCTATAGGAATCCTGTACTGAGATTTACTCTCCGAACAGTCCTCTGCTGGTACCACCGCATGTCACATCGCACGTAATGTGCACGTCTCACAAACTGACTAGCTATCTGTAGTCATTACAGAGGTCGCAGGAATAGCTACTCTCGGGTATATCTGTTTACAGCCTAGGGACCCAAGCAGACCAACATAGCTACGGCTGTGCTCGACATGAATGAACTACCATGCGGAGGCGAGGGATTTACCATCATAGGTCTACGGGTGCTATACGCCGTGATACATTAAGTGGAAATAATCAGTTCGAGGGGGTAAACCACGCATTCCCTGTATAACTTTCAGTGTCAGTAAGCGAAACCAAACAGATCAAGTTTTAACAATTTATTTTACCAGGCAGGTTACATACACGTAATTACATACTAGTTTCAAATAAATAAAAAACATCACAACGGAAACCAAATTACGGAGTCTTAATAATAAAAGTAATAAAAGCTACATACGGGAGTCTGGCTACAGACACCCTGTACGTAGAAATTACGTGCACGGAGTGCACGGGAGGCTGATTGCATTCTCCCAGATTGCTTAGTTTGCTGTCCTTAAATCCAAAATCTGGCCTTTGATGTTAACCCTAAAAAATGGGTCACCCATCTGTAATTTGGAGCCACGCCTCCCCAGAAAGCGCAGGGGGGTTGAGGCACATGGCTTTCACTGGGGCAGAGCTCCACACAGCTTCTCCTGGTTGGTTATGATGTACAGGGTTTGCTGTTGCAGAAATAAAACTATTGCACCAGTCGCACTGAAACAATCAGAATAATACCAAACATGAATATTATCTAAACTGACTTTGTCATGAAACATCCAATGCTGTACACATCATTTAGTGACTGAGTAAAAGAGGGAGAGAGCAATAAAGGGGGGTTCAGGAGAAGGTCAGGGCCTAACAGGCCGTGCCCTCTGAAACTTTCCCGTGCCGTAAAGGATGTTGCCCCGTCGTAACGAGTTTTACGGCTGGGGGCCTGTGTCTTCCCCCACAGGCTCCTGCCCGTATGGGTGGGGAGATATTGGGGGTTAATGGTGCATGCTCCTGAGTTGTTATTATTAAATTACTTTACAGCCACATATTCCACAATACCAGAGGAAGCCAGCAAGCTGACCAGCCCTGAGTGATAATGCCAGATTTCCAGCCTTACAAGATCATGAAAGTGGATCGTAACTCTTACCTGATAAAAGCACAGTTTTATCAGATGCATTAATTATATTTTTGATTTTATTCCGAAATATTTTGTATTTTTAAAGTCATGAGCAAGAGATTCATTATAATAGCTAGATTTGGCATTTCTCACATTTCTCAAGTGTCTGTACTTTTCCCAGTCAGCAGAATCCTTGGCCAAAATGTGGCCCATGCATTATCTCTCTGTCAGAAGTTATCCAAGGAGGATGCCTTCCCTTGGTAGTTTTCAAGGGAGCATATTTATCTATAACATCAGTGAATTCAGAATAAAAAAAGGCCCAAGCATCATGAGCATTTGCTATTAGTTGATATCTGTCCCAATTGATTGAAATTAAGTCATTAATAAATCTATCTATATTCATTTTCTTATATTGTCTGATTTTAATAAATTTGGGTGGCAATTTGGTTATTTCTGCATGACATTAGCCCTGCTTTTAAAAATCTATTTGGGTATGAAACCGATATCCAGTCAAGCAGAGATTGCTATGTAGGTGTAACACGAGTGCGCTCACTAACACCGAGTTAGATTCAGATTTCCAAAAAGATTTTTTTCTTTACTAGATGTTTTAACAATCCAGTTCTTATTGAAATCACCTAATATAATAATTTAATTTCTACAACTAATAGAATTTATAGTAGAAATCAGACAGTTAAAGGATTCAGCAGGTGCAGAGGGAGGTCTATTGATGTTTCCAATTGTTATGTACTTATTATCATGCAGGGTTACTTTTACAAAAATACACTCAAAATGTAAGGGCTCAACATCAGGAATAATTCGCTCAGAAACCAGATTAGAGGCCACATGGGTCCAGCTAACAAATCTATACCCCCTTTCATTTTGAAACAATTTATAGTTTTTGAGTTATCAGCTATGCAAATGAGTTGGGTGGCAATTGTCTATGGCAATGCATGCCCATACCACACCTGACAGACAGCAGCAACAACAGGTGGCAGTTTTTATTGAAATTTGTGCACAATTTTATATTCTCTGCAAATACATCACAGTCATATCCAACTGTATTAATTTAACAATTAAAATTGAGAAAATTAAAGTTCATAAATAATTTTATTCACCGAACTTTTATTTTGATAAATGCGAACCGGAAGTCTCCAATTGTGGCCAGCAACATTTGCCAACTTCACGGAGCTTGCCGACTTCACGCAGCTACCAGTGAACCTGCTGCATGTAACCATCCCAAAAGTTGCAGCCAAAAAAACATCAAAAGATAGGTAAAAGTCACAAACTATATAATAGGGTAGGTGCATTACGTTCGCGCTGCAGAACTTCCGGGTGTATCTGGTTGCATAACAACTTCCGGTCATTAGCTTCCCGTCCGAAATTGTAAAATCAAACATGGATCAAACAGGGCAAAAACGGGTGTTCAAATATCAACGCCGTGAATCAGGCTCACCTTATCACTGTTGTGTGCCATTCATTCAGGAGTGAATGGTAAGTTTTTATAAACTTTGTGATGGGTAGTTGGCTAAAGTTGCTTCGGGGGAACTTAAAATGGTGAATTCATGGAAGAGTTTACGTAATGAAGTAATGAACAGATTCAGCAGCTTTGTGGTCACTGAATCGTTGCTCCTTGCCATCAACCGACAGGGATATCGAAGGGAGTACTTTAGTTTAAGTTCGCGAAGTCTCCTTTTAACAGGATCAAAAAACCGACGTCTCTTCATTCAGTTCGGCACTGTAATCCGGGTATATAAAGATGCGGTTCCCGTTGAAGATTCGTTCTCTCTTTCCACGCGCCAGTCTAAGCATTTTTACCTTATCCTGAAAGTGTAAAAGCTTGATCATGATAGGCCTCGGACTGGATCTGTCGTTCCTTCGGACAGTAGGAATACGATGAGCCATCTCTATAGCCGGCGGGCTGGGGAAGTTATCTTGCCCCAGTAGCTGTGGAATCTAACGGGCCATAAACCCAACTATGTCACGGCCTTCTGCAGATTCGGGTACAAAGCGGAGATAGCAGACCTACTCTGGTTCTCCTAATCCTCAATTTTATCCATTAGGTAGGAATGATCTTTCTCAAGTTGCTTTACCCGAGTGTAGAGATCATTCACGTTATCCTCATTTGCTCCCACACGCTGTTCCAGTTGCGAAACATGGTCTACCAGTGTAGATAAGGAGCCCTCAATACTAGTCAAACTGCAAATAATAGGATCCACTTTAGTATCAAAATAAGTAATCATATCGGTTTTAATTTGTTGGATGGCATCCGATAAGGTTTTCATCTGATCTTGATCCATTGATGGTTACTTGACATGGTAGTTGATAATAATATTCAAACCTTTTGCCACAGTTAAGAGCAACTTTTAGGTAATTGAGAGCCAATTACTCCTGTTTAGTACAGGAGATGTGTTGTGCTCCCTGTTCGATTGGGTAGTGCACACTGCTGCGTTCACTGTAGTAGCAGATCCATTCTGTGCCAAACCTAAGAAATATTTACTTAAATGTTTATCAAAATATTCATCCAAATATGTGAGTTGTCCTGACTGAACTATGCTTTTTTTTTTTCTTGATACAATTGTGTTTGATTTGCACTTTGTTGTAGGTCGCTCTGGATAAGAGCGTCTGCTAAATGCCACGTAATGTAATGTAATGTAATGTAATACAAAGATGATGTGAGGGTTGTGGTGTCTGTCACACATTCTTTCAGGATATTTAGTCAAATATTTTGTCACATTTTTTGTCAAAATTACAAACCACATAAGAATAACAATATTATATTATGCAATATTTTATCATGTCCTCGAGCATTGTACTACACCAGGGGAAGCAGAGCTCTACGATGGTTAGGAAACTGGCCATGTAAGGTTGGGAGTTCATATCTCTGGTGGGATCTTGCAATTATACCCATGAGCAAGGGGCTCAGCTCAGATTGCTTCAGTATATATATAACTGTATGGACAGAGAACATGTAAAAATATGAGTTTTAGAAGGGGGTATGCTATTTAATAAATGGTAATGCTGCATAATAATAAACTGGCCCACTCACTTTACCAACCTGGCCACACCCACTCCTGAGTGAGTTGTTTAAACCCAAACCTGAACCCAGAACAGACTGTCATTAGGACTGGCATAATCCTTTTGTAAAGGTAACTTGATACATAAATAATTCTCAATGGTTTGGGTTAGATAACTTTAACTGAACAAAAATTGGCCTTACATAAAATATTTGGCAGTTTTCAATCTCGCACCCACCCTGCCAGCTGGACAGTTGACCTCTCATCATGGAGTTTCTTCTTTCTGTGCAGAACCTTTTTAACATTTAAATAGAAATGTTGAATGAGACCAGCATGCTGCCAGAACAATCACCACTGAAAGAGGAGTCCGGCATTATGGCAGAGCAGACTGAGGAGAAATACTGTTTAAATGCTTGAGCGATTAAAAGTGGATCATGTAATATAAGATTATTAACTCTTACCTGATTAAGTACAGTTTTATTAGATGCATTAATTATATTTTTCATTTTATTCCAAAATTGTTTTGGATTTTAAGTCATGAGCAAGAGATTCATTATAATAGCTAGATTTGGCATTTCTCAAGTGTCTGTACTTCTATTTAAAAATCTATTTGGGTGTGAAACCAATATCCAGTCAAGCAGAGATTGCGATGTAGGTGTAACACGAGTGGGCTCACTAATTAACTGAGTTTGATTCAGATTTCCAAAAAGATTTTTAACAATCCAGTTCTTGAAATCACCTAATATAATAATCTACAATGGTAGATCTCGTTAAAGGATTCAGCACGGATGCTGCAGTGGGTAGCACTGCCGCCTCACAGCAAGGAGGTCCTGGGTTCGAATCCCCGTCGGCCGGGGCCTCTCTGTGTGGAGTTTGTGTTTGCGTGGGTTTCATCCGGGTACTTCTCCCACAGTCCAAAGACATGTAGGTTAGGCTGATTGGAGAGTCTGAATTGCCCATAGGTGTGAGTGAATGGTGTGTGTACCCTGCGATGGACTGGCGACCTGTCCAGGGTGTATTCCTGCCTTTCACCCAATGTATGTTGGGATAGGCTCCAGCCCCCCTGCGACCCTGTTCAGGATAAGCGGGTTAGGATAATGAATGAATGAATGAATACTTCTGATATTCAGAAAGAAAGAAAACTTAATCAACTATATTACTTGCTGTATTATGTAGACTGGGTATAAAAGTGGCGACATTTTAACAGGATTTTTTAAAGGAACATGAATGATGGGTTTATGTCAACATTACATTTTTCGGGGCCACTTCCTGAAGTCGGTGCTACAGCGTTCTCGCTTGCTATTGTGTTCCTGACAATATCCTTGCATTATTGTCAGACCCCTTTACGTTTGTTATTTTTTTGCTTCCTTTGAGCTCTTTAGTGTGGGTACTGGACGCGTTCCTTAGTTCAGCTCCCTCTGTTTCCTCTTAGTTGGCGGGAACGGAGGTCTTTAGCTAGGTCTTTGCCTTTCCTTCTCCTCCTTACGAGTTTGCCCATTTTTTGTGGGTTGCTTTATTTTGGCGCTGCTGAGAGATTATTCTCGCCTCCTCGTTTACTATGAGTTTGCTCAGTTTTCGTGGGTTGCTTTATTTTGGCACTGCTGCGAGATTATACTCCCATTAAATGTTGTTTTTTTTTCAAGCTATAAAACATGTGTGACTTACCTGTGCAGTGAGAACATGCATAAAGATAAGACATTGGACATAGAACTTAAAGAAAGTGTACTTCATTTAATGAGCAAACAACTGGATGCCTCTAATGGCAATTCTAAAAGCGCTCTCTGTCAATTGAAGACATGCACTAAAACTGAAATAATGAATCAAGGTGAACTATCCCTGTTAGAGGGAGAGGCAGAAAAGCCTGATGTTATAATGTGGCAAACTTTTTGTGTGTGAAAATATTTCAGCACAATATGAACTTAAGACAGTTAAACAAAATAAATGAAAACTGATAATGATTTGATGATAATGTTAAAATAATTTAGCAGACAAAACTGGACAAAGACAGAGGGACCGACATGGCAGCTGGTTTGGTGAGCTGTCATCGTGGTGAGTTTTTTCTATCTGCGCAAAAAAATAGTAAAAAAAATATTGATCATTAAACATTTTAAAAAAATGTTTCAATATGTAGACATTAATTATGAATGGTCTGGACTGTACACGGACCCATCAATTTTAATTTTTACAGAATGCCAGGTTTGTAAACTTTCTAAAATTTGTTTCTCTCTAACAGGAGAGGAACACCGTCTCTCAGAGCTGAGGATTGTGCTGCTGGGGGGGAGACTGAGTGGGAAGAGTTCAGCAGGAAACACCATCCTGGGCAGAAAGGAGTTTAAGTCTGGAATAAGAACTGCACAATGTGTGAAGAGACAGGGTGAAGTAGCTGGGAGACAGGTCACTGTGGTCGACACACCAGGCTGGTGGATAAATTATTCTGTGAAGGACACTGCAGAGCTGGATAAACAGGAGATTGTGCGCAGTGTGTCTCTGTGTCCCCCGGGACCCTGTGCTCTCTTCCTGGTCATTGATGTGAGCTCAGCATTCAGAGAGAAACACAGGAGATCAGCGGTGGAACACCTGAAGCTTCTCAGTGAGAGAGTCTGGAGACACACTATAGTGCTGTTCACCAGGGGAGACTGTCTGGGAGACAAAACCATTGAACAACACATCGAGACTGAAGAGAAGGTCCTCCAAGAGCTCATAGAGAAATGTGGGAACAGGTATCATGTTCTCAACAATAAGAACAGGGCTGATGGGACTCAGGTCACAGAGTTGCTGGAGAAGATAGAGGAGATGATGGCAGGGCATGGAGGCTCTCAGTATGAAATAGATAGAATGTTCTTACAGGAGGTAGAAGAAAAGAGGAGGGCAGTGGAAGAACGAGTGAAACAGAGGATGGTGAAGGTTCAGAAACAGAGACAGACTCGCCAAGCACTTTTTAAGGGTTAGTATTTGCCATTGATTGAAATCATTTTTAGATGAATTACAGTGGAAAATTAAAATGAATCATGATTATGTTTAGTCAGTTTCTACTCAAATGCGTTATATCAATGAAAAGTATTTCTCCTGAGAGAAGTGCATTGCAGAGTCTGGGTTTGATAGCAGACGGTGGGGTGCATGCGCTCACTACATCAGCATCTTAGCAGGATGAGCCATTCAGCAGTGCCATAACAAAGGCCATTACATTTTAAGTAATCTTCTTGGTGACATAAACATGATTTTATTAATATTTGGTAATTATTTTCAGAAAAATATTAAAGTACTTGTAATCCAAAATTACTGGTTGCAATAATATATTGAAAAGAATGAGACTTTATGTTGGGATGAACTGAAATTTCATGTGCAACTCTGCCCCCACCAAAATAAACACATCCCGCATGTCTTATATTCTGAGTGATGAATGTCATTTCATATTTTATATTCACGACTCCAAACTTACAGAGAGCAGCTCATTTCAGAGCTGAATGCGTGTTGACACTCCTAATGAAGAGTAAATTGTTCTCTTTCTCTCTGTCAGGAGAGGAACACCGTCTCTCAGAGCTGAGGATTGTGCTGCTGGGGGGGAGACTGAGTGGGAAGAGTTCAGCAGGAAACACCATCCTGGGCAGAGAGGAGTTTAAGTCTGGAATAAGAACTGCACAGTGTGTGAAGAGACAGGGTGAAGTAGCTGGGAGACAGGTCACTGTGGTCGACACACCAGGCTGGTGGAGTAATTATTCTGTGAAGGACACTGCAGAGCTGGATAAACAGGTGATTGTGCGCAGTGTGTCTCTGTGTCCCCCGGGACCCTGTGCTCACTTCCTGGTCATTGATGTGAGCTCAGCATTCAGAAAGAAACACAGGAGATCAGCAGTGGAACACCTGGAGCTTCTGAGTGAGAGAGTCTGGAGACACACTATAGTGCTGTTCACCAGGGGAGACTGGCTGGGAGACGCAATCATTGAGCAGCACATTGAGACTGAAGGGAGGGTCCTCCAAGAGCTCATAGAGAAATGTGGGAACAGGTATCATGTTCTCAACAATGAGAACAGGGCTGATGGGACTCAGGTCACAGAGCTGCTGGAGAAGATAGAGGAGATGATGGCAGGGAATGGAGGCTCTCACTATGAAATAGATAGAATGCTCTTACAGGAGGTGGAAGAGAAGAGGAGGGCAATGGAAGAACAAGTGAAACAGAGGATGATGAAGGTTCAGAAACAGAGAAAGACTCTCCGGGCACTTTTTCAGGGTTAGTTTTTGTCATTGATTGAAATAATCTTTAGATGAATTACAGTGGAAAATTAAAATGAATCATGATTATGTTTAATCAGGTTCTACTCAAATGCGTTATATCAATGAAAAGTATTTCTCCTGAGAGAAGTGCATTACAGAGTCAGGATTTGATAGCAGACGGTGGGGTGCATGCGCTCACTACATCAGCATCTTAGCAGGATGAGCCACTCAGCAGTGCCATAACAAAGGCCATTACATTTCAAGTAATCTTCTTGGTGATATAAACATGATTTTATTAATATTTGGTAATTATTTTCAGCAAAATATTAAAATACTTGTTATCCAAAATTACTGGTTGCAATAATATATCTAAAAGAATGAGACTTTATGTTGGGATGAACTGAAATTTAATGTGCAACTCTGCCCCCACCAAAATAAACATCCCACCTGTCTTATATTCTGAGTGATGAATGTAATTTCATATTTAATATTCACGACTCCAAACTTACAGAGAGCAGCTCATTTCAGAGCTGAATGTCTGTTGACACTCCTAATGAAGAGTAAATTGTTCTTTTTCTTTCTGTCAGGAGAGGAACACTGTCTCTCAGAGCTGAGGATTGTGCTGCTGGGGGGGAGATGGAGTGGGAAGAGTTCAGCTGGAAACACCATCCTGGGCAGAGAGGAGTTTGAGTCTGGAATAAGAACTGCACAGTGTGTGGAGAGACAGGGTGAAGTTGCTGGGAGACAGGTCACTGTGGTCGACACACCAGGCTGGTGGACGACTCGTTCTGTGAAGGACACTGCAGAGCTGGTCAAACAGGAGATTGTGCGCAGTGTGTCTCTGTGTCCCCCGGGACGCTGTGCTCTCTTCCTGGTCATTAATTTGAGCTCAGCATTCAGAGAGAAACACAGGAGATCAGCAGTGGAACACCTGGAGCTTCTCAGTGAGAGAGTCTGGAGACACACTATAGTGCTGTTCACCTGGGGAGACTGGCTGGGAGACGCAATCATTGAGCAGCACATTGAGACTGAGGGGAGGGTCCTCCAAGAGCTCATAGAGAAATGTGGGAACAGGTATCATGTTCTCAACAATGAGAACAGGGCTGATGGGACTCAGGTCACAGAGCTGCTGGAGAAGATAGAGGAGATGGTAGCCAGGAACAGGGGTCTTTCCTTTATTTTTGGGGAGAGTGATGAGAAAAGAAATTATATGAGAAAGGAAATTATTGAACAGAAGAGCTTTGAGGAGGAGTGGAACAGAAGAGAGGAGGAGCTGTTAGAGAGAGTATCTCAAATTGTGGTTGACCCAGAGAAAGAGGGATCCACACTGCCATTCATGAAGCGGAGAAACAGCTTTGAAATGCTTCCTCCTTCTAGTGAGTATTAATCATCATCTTCTGACAGACAGAATTTCTCAGCTATCTGATTAACTTCAAGTTCATTAAAAAACACAATTTTAAATCGCAACTTATGCAGTATACAAGTTAATACTGTGATTTTATATGCAGTTTGTTTTTGCATACATCTCCCACATTTACTGTGCAGTCTAAGTAGTTGCACAGTTACACTTTCTTTGTTGTTTTCTCTCTGTACTACAGAAAAGACTTGCCGCTTTTATTTGAGAGTGTTTACGTCCATATTTGGTGAACCATGTAGGGATTACAGTACAGCCCTTGTTATACATAGTAACCCCAATGTTAGGGGAACAAATGTATTTGGACAATTGGCTGCTCAGAAGTTTCTTGGACACGTGGGGTTTTTCATCATTAGCTTATGCATAAAAGACCCAGAGGACAAATGCAATGACGATCAAGTTTTGAGTTTTGAAAAAAAAAAAAAGGGTTCATGATCCTATTTCACTTTGTGTTAATTTGTCCAATTATTTTTGGTCCCCTAAAATTCTGGGGACTATGTATAAAAAGGGCTTTAATTCCTACACAGTTCACCCAATGTGGGTGCAAAAACCCTCAAAGCTGAAAGTCTCTGTACTTTAACCACATAGACTATTTCAACTGTTTGCAGGAGTACAGAGCGAAAAGCAAAAAAAAAAATATATATATATATATAGATATATATATAGATATATATATATATATATATATATGTGTGTGTGTCACTGTCCAAAACTTGCCGACTGCGCTGTATGAACACCAGACTAAAGTACTTCTTTATATGATTCTCTATATGATTTAATGACCAGCTGGACACACATATGAACATCAAACAGATTTCGAATTTGGATCAGTTTTTCATCAGTGAAAATCAAGTTAAATGGTAAATGGTTGGCATTTATATAGCGCCTTTATCCAAAGCGCTGTACAATTGATGCTTCTCATTCACCCATTCATACACACACCGACGGCGATTGGCTGCCATGCAAGGCGCCGACCAGCTCGTCAGGAGCATTTGGGGGTTAGGTGTCTTGCTCAGGGACACTTCGACACAGCCCAGACGGGGGATCGAACCGGCAACCCTCCGATTGCCAGACGACTGCTCTTACTTCCTGAGCCATGTCGCCCCAAGTTCGCCCCAAGTTCGCCCCAAGTTCGCCCCAAGTTCGCCCCAAGTTCGCCCCAAGTTCATATGAGAAACCATGCACTAGAGAATGAGAGAACAATGATTCACATCTGAAATCATTATGTGAATCAAAATACATTGATTATTTAAAATGCTGAAAATAATAAACATGTCACTAAAAATAATGTAACAGAATATAATGCAAATTTATTTAAAAGTAACAGTGCTTGTTGGTGGTGTTGTGTTGCAGTGAGCGGAGGGACTCCAGCCCCCTCTGAAGCAGGCAGCTCTGTGCAGGGTTATCAATCTGCTCATCAACTTTCCAGTAAGAAGGTGTCACAGTGGCTGAAAAGGAGCAAATCAGGGAGATCAGCATCATCTGGATACGGAACGATGAGTTCTGTAGTAAGCGAAGCAGAGATATGTGACACAGAGACACCGGAACAGGACAGTGCCAGTGACACTACAGACTAAACACTTATTTACCCTGCCCCCATGTGGTAGGTTGTGTAACGACTTAATGTTTTTCAAAACCTGCCAAATTGTAAATCCCCTAATATAAAAATAAAAAAAATTCATATTTTCATACTTTTCACTACAGAGATTAGTTTTTGATCAGTTGGAACTGAAAGGCCTATTTACAGTAATTTGCTAGTCTAGCATCCTGGTTCTTCCTTCCTCCTGCCAAGGGCATAGAATGCATGCTTTGAAAAGGAAGTGGCAATATTTTTTTTTCCAGTTCAGAAGGTTCAGGAATAATTCATGAGCGCATGTTGAGGATTGGGAGGGGGGAATAATTACTGAGAATTTAACTTTGTCAGATACTTTGGCCTTCACGGGTTGTTTTTGTTTGTTTGTGTTTTTACCCTTTCAGTCCCAAGAGTCCCGCATGGCACTCAAGCGTAACTACCATAAAATCCCACAAGTGCCTTAAAGTATACCTTATACCTTTTCAACCAATCAAAATGACTGCTATAATATTGTTTAGAGCCCCTCTTAAAACCCTCCTAAATTTTCTCAACTTTCTTAACGTTCTCAACCAAAGCCAAAGCCCCTTGGTATTTGGGTAGAGCCACTTCATCTTGGGCTTGGGACTGAAAGGGTGAAGTGAGGTTTAATAAATCCTCACTAGCGTTTCATTAAGACCGGCTGGTATGTTCATACCACAAAAAACATATGTATTATTCATGAACATTCCAAAGTCATCTGACTGGAAAAAAAAATTAAGCTAATGTGTTAAAGTGGAATCGAACCCGGCCCTGGACTTGCAGGATTCCTGCAGCACAGGTTCTTCCCTGTGGCTCACTTTGCACACACAGGCTACAGGATGAGAGACACTCCTCTCTGCTCTTTCCTTCAGCTGCAGTGCTCCTGGTGTGCAGGTGGTTTAATTCAAGAAACATTTAGAAAATACTTTGTTTATAATATTTATCACAATTTGTGAATATTTTATATATATATGTGCTATGTGCTTTAAGTATTATTATTATTAAGTAATTAATCAGTTAGAAGTATTAGTTTCAGTAACAATTAACTGAAAAGCACTAGATAAGAATTCAGTGTTCACAGGAACACAACCCCCAATATGAAATTCCTTATAGACACTGCCCCCTGGTGGATGAAAAAGATTTAACTTTGTCAGATACTTTAGCCTACATGGTTTTTGTCACTGAAGCCAATTAATTATTTAAGAATCATTACTGAAGCTTTAAGTTAAGAATGAATTAGTCTACATCTGAAATATGTCTGATTAGACTACTTAAATGTGACAGGATATTTCTGTTTATACATAGAACTTGGTAAGTCCTACAGCTTTTTAGACAATATACCAAGCAACGTATCTTACTGTGCATTTCATCTTGATTTGTTCAGATTTGATGATAAACTTTAGCTTTAAATACAATTATTTGTGTAGTATCTGTTCATTACATTAGAAGTTTGAAGCATGTGCTGTCAGGTGTGGTGTCTTCCTGCCTTTTTGCCTAATGGGTTCACAATAAAAACTTCAACAATTTACTCAGATGAGTCAAACTGGGTCATTAAACTTCCTGAGATTCCTTTAAAGTGTGGAGCAGCCTGGTACTGATTCTGCATTGGACAATCACAGCAGGTTTGCAAAGGTAATAAAAGTAAACATTCCCTTTTACAGGAAGGAAAGACGTTGACACATGAATGTGTTTAACGTAGGCCTATTTATACTTTTCTGATAGTTACTTTATAAAGGACAGTGGTTAGCTCTCATTATATAATCCCCCACATACTTTGTAACATGGCACATATTTACAACAAAAAAGCAAGAATATTGATGAATATTTTAATATATTTATGGATAATTGTAAGTATCACACTATACAATATAATTAATCACTTTATAAGTACACAATTTAAACATTGCTATTGTTATGAATTTGAGAAATGTGCATTGCCTTGTGACAATGACCGGGTGAGCTGTTGGGCAAT
Organism: Conger conger; assembly: GCF_963514075.1. NCBI lineage: Eukaryota > Metazoa > Chordata > Actinopteri > Anguilliformes > Congridae > Conger > Conger conger. The sequence goes on from NC_083775.1 coordinate 18,439,798, forward strand.
CACCTGAAAAGAGCTGTGCTGACCAGTGGCCGGGGAGAGGTTGGGTGGGTTGTTTCGGCTTTAAGTTAATCTCAAATGTTGGATGATTTTCAGTGCTCTTGTACATTGTATTCTTGTGTAACATACTAGTTGCATAGATTATTGCTCAGGTGGCAGTGTCTCCTTTTCTGTGAAAAGAGGTTACAATGGCATACTGCTGGGCTGGCTGGCCTTACTTCATTCATCTTATATTACAAATATTTTTTTAATAGCTTTTAGTTACATATTTCAAATATAGTGGAAACATTACACATTCAATTCCAAATCAAAGCATTAAAATGTTTTATCAAGTCTTTGTTATTCCTTTACAGGAAGCAAATAAAAGGAATATTAATCTGTTCAAAACAATGGCAATGAAGAAAGATTTAACTTCACTTTAAATTACTGAACTAATATTTAGTTGCATAACCATTGTTGCATAACCATAACTGCTGCCCAGGATGAACAAACTAAATTCCACAGTTCCTGTGAATTTTTGGGTTTTTCTTTAGAAACTGCATTTTCAATGTCACCCCACAAGTTTTCAATGGGGTTCAGGTCGGGGGGATTGAGCTGGCCACTCCATTACCTCAATCCTTTTTGTCTGGAACCAAGATGTTGCTCGCTGACTTGTGCATTGTCTTGTTGAAACACCCATTTCAGGGGCATTTCCTCTTCGGCATATGGCAACATAATCTCTTCAAGTATTTTGATGTATTCAAACTGATCCATGACCCCTGGTATATGATAAATAGGCCCAACACTGTAGTATGAAAAACATCCCCATACCATGATTTTTGTGCCACCATGCTTCAGTGTCTTCACAGTGTACTGTGTCTTGAATTCAGTACCCGGGGATCGTCTGATGTACTGTCGACGGCCACCTGAAAACAACAATTTTGCTCTCATCAGTCCAAAGAATGTTATGCCATTTCTCTTTGAGCCAATCGATGTGTTCCTTGACAAATTTTAATCAATTCAGCACATGCCATTTTTTCAGCAATGGTGCTTTACAGGGGCTTTTTGCTGATAGCTTAGCTTCGATCAAATGTCTTCTGACAGTAACAGCACTTACAGGTAATTGTTGATCATCTTTGATCTTCCTGACCCCTGCCATGTCCACAACCCTGAATCCAGCCGAAACGTGCTCATCTGCCGTGTCTACAGAGACACTGCAGGTACCATGCAGGTCACTGCACGCTAGTAACCCTCCAGAGTCACAGACCGAATGTTTCATTTACATTTACATTTTGTGTTATTAAAACCTTGCCTAGACACTTATACAAGTTTTAGGTGTAAGCAGGTAAAAGGCAACTGCTATTTTTCTCCAGTTCATTTGTCAATGGGGGATTTTTTAATTTAAAGTGTTTGAATAATAATAATAATAATAATAATAATCCTTATTGGCCACAATTGTGGAAATTTGGCTTCACAGGTTGGTTAAAACACATCATAATACATAAATAAAATAAATAAATCACAATACATACAATAGTAAATAGCACAACATGCACAGTACAGACGAAAAATAACAGACGTGGTTCTGGTGTAAAAGATGTTTATGAATTTAAACATTACAAAGTTATTGAATTTGGTATGAAAGTTTTGATAAATATTCTTGGTTACCGCAGCGGCTCAATGGCGTCTTCCCCGAGGGCAGTTTTGTAAATTCTTTTATAAGGGGATGAACAGTATCAGGCACAATTTGTCTGGCTTTTTGTTTCACCTTCTTCTTGTATATACATCCCAATTGTTTCTGCTCTTTCCCAATAATTTTACTGGCCATGCCCATCCACATGCCCCAATCCACTTTCAACAAGACTTCTGTAAACAGTGTCTAAAATGTTGTTGCTTGTATCGTAAGAATACAATTTCCTGATTAGATACAAGCACTGCATTGCTTCTTTTAAAATGTATTCTGTATTGGCTGTAAAACTTAAAAGTGCAATCAAAAAAGGTTCCTAAATATTTAAACTCCTTTACTGCTTCAACAGGCTTATCGCTAATCAAAACAGGTTGGAAATAGTGACAGGCATTATGCAGACTTATAACCAGACAATAACCAACTCCTTCATCTTACTTTTGTTAATAAAAAGGGCACTGTCTTCACACCACTTGATAAGCTCACCAATATGGTGGAAATATGTAGACTGATTATCTGTGTTCTCTGTCTGCATAAGACCATATACAGGAGCACCCCAAGGCTGTGTGCTCTCACCTGTGTTGTGTTCTCTGTACACTAATGAAATGCAAGTTATGAATTCAACCTGCCAGCTGTATAAATATGCTGATGACATGGTGCTAGACTATATAACTCCTGTGGCAGATAAAAAGGCCTGAAAGACACGGTCATCATTTCATAATCCGGGGTGCAGATCTGTTCATGAACGTGCATCTGCGTGGCCCATTTATTTTCCAGAAATACACACAGTCCTCCGCCGATCGATTTATTTGACAGGTGCTCGTCTCTGTCTGCCCTAATGATTGTATATCCGTCAAAAGAGACTATTGCTTCCGGCTTTAGCCATGTCTCCGTTGGGCAGATTAGATTACACAATTTGAAGTCTGTTCGTGGGTCAGTCTCGCTTTGAACTCGTCAATTTTACTGTTGAGAGATCGCACATTTGATAGTGATGGTAGGGAGAGGAAATCTGGAGCCGCGTCTTCTCAATCTCTCGCGCACACCTCCGCTTGAACCTCTTTTCTTTATTTTAGTTCTCGGCGCTTTCCTCCGCCAATATCTCTGTACAGTCCATGGGAATGTGATCTTCAAAACTCCCGACTTGAGTTTGGAGCGTCAACATCTGATCACTAGTGTAGGTAAAACGCCACACGCCGAAAGCCGTAGCAGCAGAGCGATGTAAATCGCAATCGAAAGTTCCATATTAAGAAACTGGTTACTCTGTTATTCTCATGAGGTTAAACACATCAACGCAATAGACAAAATAAAAATAAAGCCTAAAAACATACAAACTACCAACGTGAAGCACTGGGACAGCACAGTCGCACCGCGGCCCGGAAATGAAACAAAAAACATTAATAATGTCATCATTATCAATAATGTAGAGCTAAATAGGATGCTTGTGATCTATCCCTGCTGCCAGTAGGGGTAGCTGTATGAGTGAAACACGGTTTAGGAGTTTCTGTTGCTCTCTGTGACTCTTTGGCTTCGGCTCCAGTGTGTGGTGTAGCTTCACTAAATTTGATCAGATGACGTGGAGCACTCGTTCTGGAAAAAGTTGCTATTGATGCAAAGCTCCCCCCGGAGCAATACATTTACTCTCTCACATACCTAATCCTACAGCACATACATACAGTGGTGTGAAAAAGTGTTTGCCCCCTTCCTGGTTTCTTATTTTTTTGCATCTTTGTCACACTTAAATGTTTCAGATCATCAAACAAATTTAAATATTAGTCAAAGACAACACAAGTAAACACAAAATGCAGTTTTTAAATGAAGGTTTTTATTATTAAGGGAGAAAATACTCTATGGTCTGACGAGACAAAGGTTGAACTTTTTGGAAGGTGTGTGTCCCATTACATCTGGTGTAAAAGTAACACCGCATTTCAGAAAAAGAACATCATACCAACAGTAAAATATGGTGGTGGTAGTGTGATGGTCTGGGGCTGGTTTGCTGCTTCAGGACCTGGAAGACTTGGTGTGATAAATGGAAGCATGAATTCTGCTGTCTACCAAAAAATCCTGAAGGAGAATGTCCGGCCATCTGTTCGTGACCTCAAGCTGAAACGAACTTGGGTTCTGCAGCAGGACAATGATCAAAAACACACCAGCAAGTCCACCTCTGAATGGCTGAAGAAAAACAAAATGAAGACTTTGGAGTGGCCTAGGCAAAATCCTGACCTGAATCCTATTGAGATGCTGTGGCATGACCTTAAAGGCGGTTCATGCTCGAAAACCCTCCAATGTGGCTGAATTACAACAATTCTGCAAAGATGAGTGGGCCAAAATTCCTCCACAGCGCTGTAAGAGACTCATTGCAAGTTATCGCAAACACTTGATTGCAGTTGTTGCTGCTAAGGGAGGCCCAACCAGTTATTAGGTTTAGGGGGCAATCACTTTTTCACACAGGGCCATGTAGATTTGGATTTTTTTTCTCCCTTAATAATAAAAACCTTCATTAAAAAAAACACTGGAAGAACCAGCCTGTGCTGTCAGACTGCCTGACAGGTGTGTTATTTTGTTTCCTATCCGCATTCTGACAACCTCCCATTGGAACCAAAAGGCAACCCATGACATTGTTAAAGCATTTAAACAGACGTCATGGAAAACTATCAATATTCACAGAATATAATTTCAAGCAGTTCATTTCTTTTTCAGCTGGAAGGACCTGGACTACAAGTCAACAGGTACTGTAATTATATGATTAAAACTGTGAATTAACAGGAAGAATATGGTGTATCAGCTAAAATAAAGTAATGTAATTGCATTAACTACAAGAGATAAACAAAGCAGCAACAAGATGGTTTGTTTCAGTGAATTGGTCTACACATTCACATACATATGCTATACATATTTGTTCATGATTATAATTTGTTCATGAAAAGTTCCTGAAGAACCATTGAGGGAAAATGCTACTACAATAAAAATGTTAGTTTGTAAACGATAAAGATTTGGCAATGATAGTCGGCTCTTGCACTGTAAAAGCAGTATATAGGTTTTCAGCACGGCTTCATCTTCTGTTTTTCTGGCTGTTTTTTTAGAGTGGTTTTATTGGCCATTGCGCTGGTTATTATTGGCCATTGAGCTGCTATTATCATACAGACCTGGCAACCCTGCAACATGGACATCACAGAGCAAGAACAATCTGGACTGATGTAGTACTTTGTCTTTCACTCAAACCCATGTAATGACATGAAATGCTTATCTGACTAGGACTATGTCCTGTGTACATGGGAATAGACTAGACCTCACTGCCGCAATCCCACAGAATGTTTACACTTTGACTTAAAGGGTAAGCATTACAGAGCTAAAACTATGAGGAAATTGTTTCAGGCGGGCAGCTATTTATGTCTATCACACTGATAAATTATTGGCCGAATACATATACTGAAACTCTCAGTCTAAATTATTATGTGGCGTCTAAAACCAAGAAGAAAGTAAATCTCAATCAACTCTCACTTGTAGCATAATGTAGAATGGGTACAAATGTTTTTTTGATGTTATAATATGGTAGTGTGAATGTCTACTTTCCAAGTACTTACCTGTTTGACTTACCATAGCAGAGAGAAAACATAACAAAGACATTGAAGATTGAACTTCAAGGGATAGTTCAGTTTCATTTTTCAGTATTTTTTCTCAATTCATAGAAAACCACTGATGCTTCGAATGCCCATTGTGAAGCTGACATGCTGTCAGAAGCTTTGCTAAACATATAGAATATAATAAATCACTCAAACTGTCTGTGTGAATGAGACACATGGAATAATGTGAAAATACCTACTGAGGAAAGTGAATTATCTATGTAAGAACTGAATCAAAAAGAGGGAGAAAATTATGTGTCACACTTTTTGTGTGTGAAAATTGACAAATGATGGGTAAATGTACAAAATAAAAACCAAAATCAAAATACCATTAAAATCATTTTATTTGCAAGATGAAACTGGAGAATGACAAGGGGACCAACATGGCAGCTGCTGACGTGACCTCTCATCATGGTGAGTTTCTTCTGTGTAGAACATTTCATTGATTTAAATAATTTTTTGAATGATTATTTAAATGATTATACATTTTTTCAAAACTTGGAAGAGGCCATACTTTCCGAAAATGATGATATTAATTATTCAAACCGCTGATGTGTTTGTAAACTTTAATTATTTATCTCTGGCAGGAAAGGAACACCGTCTCTCAGAGAGGATTGTGCTGCTGGGGGGGAGACTGAGTGGGAAGAGTTCAGCAGGAAACACCATCCTGGGCAGAGAGGAGTTTGAGTCTGAAATAAGAACTGCACAGTGTGTGAAGAGACAGGGTGAAGTAGCTGGGAGACAAGTCACTGTGGTCGACACACCAGGCTGGTCGACTTATTCTGTGAAGGACACTGCAGAGCTGGATGAACAAGAGATTGTGCACAGTGTGTCTCTGTGCCACCCTGGACCCTATGCTCTCTTCCTGGTCATTGATGTGAGCTTAGCATTCAGTGATACCGAGAGGAGATCAGCGGTGGAACACCTGGAGCTTCTCAGTGAGAGAGTCTGGAGACACACTATAGTGCTGTTCACCAGTGGAGACTGGCTGGGAGACACAACCATTGAGCAGCACATTGAGACTGAAGGGAGGGTCATCCAAGAGCTCATAGAGAAATGTGGGAACAGGTATCATGTTCTCAACAATAAGAACAGGACTGATGGGACTCAGGTCACAGAGCTGCTGGAGAAGATAGAGGAGATGGTGGCCAGGAACATGTTATTCGGACAGAAAGGCGATGAGCAAAATGCCTTTGAGGAGGAGTGGAGGAGAAGAGTGGCAGAGCTGATAGAGCAGATATTGAAGGTTGTGGTTGAGCCAGAGACAGAAGGATCCACACTGCCATTATGGAAGATGAGAGACGGCTTTCATTTTCTTCCACCTTCTTGTGCGTTTTATTCTTCTTTTGACTGAGATTCTCAGCACTTACATTTCAGCTTCAAGTCCATGAATGACAGAGCTCTATGCACATTTAAAAACATATTACAACCTTATAAACAGTTCATAATGCAGTAGACAGGTTAATACGTAGCTTTTGGCCATTAGAGCTGACCTATTGTACCTTTAAACATGAATGAGAAACATTCATCACAGGCAGTGATTCACATAATGACCATCAATCATGTGAATCTGAGTGTAACAGAGCTTGTTGGTGGTGTTTTGTTACAGTGAACAGAGGGACTCCAGCCCCCTCCAATAACGAGGTGTCACAGTGGCTGAAAAGGAGCAAACTAGAGAGTTCAGCATCATCTGGATACGGAACAATGAGTTCTGGAGTGAGTGAAGTGGAGAAGGCTAACAGGGTGACACTGGAACAGGACAGTGTAGGTGACTCTCCAGACTAAACACTGCTCTACTCTGCCCCCATCTAGTAGCTGTTGTAAATGTTTAATCTGTTATTTTCCAAAATTCTAATACTGTAGGTTTTTATTCCAGCACAAACAAAGCTCACCTCATACAACAGCAAGAGATGTCGTTCATGTCAGGGTTTTCCTACTCATTTTCTTGGCAGTGCCGTTTTTCGGGCTCACGCATGCAGATTGCTGGCTTGGTTAATTGGTATCCAGGTACAGTCTAATTACTAACCAATTATTTGTTATTGGTCGGCTTGCTCAACCCTATTTCAGACTCATTGAGTGGCATAGGAGAGGGGAAGGGAGGGGGACACAAGTGATGGGGAGAGACACCAAACATAACAAGACATACGTTCAAGACAGTACAAAGACAACTACAACACTAAAGACTTGGCTGTAACAAGAGAAGAGGTTAGCATCAAGATGAACCAAATATTCACTAAAGTGGTATGTGTGTATACGCGCATGTAAGTGGGTGTGAGCAGGTTTGTCACTTCCTGTGGAACGTTGGTGGACGTGAGGGGCGCGACAGGGCCCCGCCATCCAGTGGCCCCCAAGCATCGGGCCCCCCGCGCACACCCCGGCCGGGTCCCGGGGCCCCCGCCCCCAGGCGGCCACAGGCAGGCAGGCAGGCAGACGGAAACGCAACCCCCCGGGGCGTGGGGCCCAGGGGCGGGCCGGGGCAGCCGGGCCCCCAGGGCCCAGCCCACCCCAACCACAACAACCCGTGCCGGCCCCCGGGGGGCCCCCCCCACACGCGCCGCGGCAGCGCCCACCCGAGCCCCGGCGCCCACCGCGGCGCCCGGACGGCGAACCCCCAGGCCCCGCAGAGACGGGCGGGGCGGGGAGTGGGGGGGCGAGGGGGGGGGGGCCCGGGGAGCGCGGGGACGCCCACAGCCGGCACCCACCAGCCCCCCCCACCGGCCCCCACCGCTCCTCCCCCAGTGTGGGCGCTAGGTGTGAGCGTGTAGTGTGTATGTGTGATTGTGTGAGTTGTGGGCTGTGTGGATGTCTATGGAGCATTAAAAAAAACAAATTGGGAGGACAGTCATGGTGCAGGGGCCTAAACGCTGGCCAACTATCCCTGTCCACCTCCCAAGGCCCTAGTGTGATATGTGGTGTGGGTGGAGTGTGTCTCTGACTGACGTGCAATTAAAATTGGGGGGAGTGACCAGGGCAGGGGGCTCCCACCGTGGTTGGGCGACAGAGAGCTAGTCTGCCCCATCCCTCCCCCCGGAGCCCTAGTGACATATGGTGACTAGTGTGTGTTGTTACATTTTTTATTTTATTTATTTATTTATTTTTATTTTTTTTTTTTGGGGGGGGGGGGGCGGCGCAACAAGGCAGGGTCCGGCAAACAGGACGAAGCCGCCCCGAACCTATCCCCCCTCCGGGCACGCGGCCCCCCGGGGACAAGCGCCCCAGGCTCCAGCCGGAGAGCCCACAAGGAGCCCACGTCCGGAGGCCAGGGAGGGGTACCCCGCCGAGCCCCCCACCCTATGTGATGTAATTAATTATTGGGGCCCAGGTGTCTTCAAATTGCGTTAAATTCAGATTTTCTTTGGACTTCCAGTTCAAGAGAATAGTTTTCTTTGCGATAGTAAGGATTGTGAGGAGCCGGTGGGATTGTTTTGTGTCCATGTTAAGGTTAGTGAGGTTACCAAGTAGGCAAAGGGAGGAGGAGGCTGGGATGGGGTGTTCTAGGTGCAGAGATAGGTCTTCACAGACCCTTCGCCAAAATGCGTTAACAGGTGTGCAGTGCCAAGTGGCATGTAAATAGTTATCTGGCAGTTTGTTTCTGCAGTGTGAGCATATGTTAGTATCACTGATACCCATCTGAAACAGTCTTTGTCCTGTATAGTGTGTTCTGTGAAGAATTTTGTATTGGATTAGCTGTAGGTTTGAGTTTTGGGTCATTCCAAAGGTGTTTTTGCTAATTTGCGACCAAAAGTGAGGGTCCGGGTTAATAAGTAAATCTTTTTCCCATTTATGGGTTGGGAGTGAATGGGATGAATCATACTCAGATAATCTTATATAGATTTTGGAGAGTATTTTTTGTGGTGGGAGTTTTAGAAGGTTTATTATATTTGGCGGGACTCCGAGATCCAAATGTTTAGTTTTGAACCTGGTTTGAATTATAGATTTCAGCTGGAGGTATTCTAAATATTTGTTTTTGTCAATACCATGGGTATCTATTATTTGGGTAAATGGTATGAAGTGGCGCCTCACAGCAAGGAGGTCCTGGGTTCGAATCCCCGTCGGCCGGGGCCTCTCTGTGCGGAGTTTGCATGTTCTCCCCGTGTCTGCGTGGGTTTCCTCCGGGTACTCCGGTTTCCTCCCACAGTCCAAAGACATGCAGGTTAGGCTGATTGGAGAGTCTAAATTGCCCGTAGGTATGAGTGTGTGAGTGAATGGTGTGTGTGCCCTGCGATGGACTGGCGACCTGTCCAGGGTGTATTCCTGCCTTTCGCCCAATGTATGCTGGGATAGGCTCCAGCCCCCCTGCGACCCTGTTCAGGATAAGCGGGTTCAGATAATGGATGGATGGATGGTATGAAGTGGTTACCTTGAAAAATGTGCTCCAGATGTCTAATTCCCTTATCATACCAAGTTGTAAAGTTAATTTTGATTTTATTTTGTAGTATGTCAGGGTTGTTCCAGATGGGTGTGAGTCTGCATGGGACCAATGAGGACCTGTTTAATTTAAGAAGTTCCCACCATGCTGTCAGCGAAGAGCTAATGCTGATACTCTTGAAGCAGCAGTGATGTTTGATGATGGGACTGATGAATGGTAAATCCTGTATTAGGATGTCATTACATAGTGATTGTTCAATATCCAACCAGCCACAATTTGCATCATCCATTGTACGATATATTTTAGTCTATTGGCCAAAAAATAATTATAGAAATTGGGAAGCTCAAGTCCACCCCTATTTTTGGCCTTCTGTAATGTTTTTATGCTTATCCGCGGTGGTTTAGATTTCCATAAGAATTTAGTCATTGCGGAGTCTAATGATTTGAACCATGCCCTAGGAGGTTTATTGGGGATCATTGAGAAAATATAGTTGATTTTTGGTAGAATTGTCATTTTGATTGTAGCTACCCTTCCCATGAGTGATATGGGCAGAGAGCTCCAGCGAGTGAGGTCATCTTCTATTGTTTTGAGTAGGGGAGCGTAATTTAAGCGTATTAAATCAGATAGTTTGTCTGAGGTATTTGATGTTCCCGGATTTTAGTGGGATGGCTGCGCTTAAATGGAAGTCGTGAGCAATAGGAAGGGCTATTGATTTGTTCCAATTTATAGAGTAGTCTGAGATAGATGAGAATTTGTCTATGAGTGATAATGTTGCAGGTAGAGAACATCTACATCTACAGCCAATCCTACGCATGGTGTCTTATGAATGGCTTCATCCAGCTGGGCTAGCACATCCTGGGCTAATATTTCATTTTTCTTTGTGGCTGATGATGCTGACAGAGGTATTTACTTTATCTTGTCACAAAGCTCTTCTTTTTGTTTAGCCTCAAGTAATGTTTCAGCTACTGCACGCATGCACTCCTTGACAACACCTACATCTGTAAAGGGCTTTTTGTGTTGACCTAAAATCCAAGCAACTTTGAGGGAACATTCATGAGCACGTTGTTGGGCAGTGAATGAATGTGTTAAAATCCTGGTGGATTGATCGTATTGGGCTCTGAGACTGCAAATTTTCTGGGACCTCAGTTCAGAATGGGGTGGGTATGATTGTTCAAAAGCTTTGTGCTTTGTCTCATAGTGGCGTTTCACATTGCCACTTTTAATAAGTGCCACGGTCTCTGAACATATGAGACACACTGGTTTTGTGCTCCCGACAGGAAGAATGAACATGTATGCATCGGTCCATTCCGTCTTGAAAGCTCTGTTTTCGCTGTCTACTTTTCTCTTCTTAGAAAGTGCCATAGTTATTTTACATCTCCTGACTCCCACTCACTTGCCTGTCTGTCTTCTCTCCCTGTATCTGTCACGTTTCAGGTCTGTCTCGCCATGTTTTATGTTTATTTATGTTTATTTATGTTGTCTTAGTCACGTAGTGTCTTATCATGTATTATGTTGTCTAGGTTCGTCATGTTGTTTAGTTATGTTTCGTTACGATTTATTTTCTTGTCATGTTTAGTTATGTCTCGTTACGATTTATTTTCTTGTCATGTCTAGTTATGTTTTCGTACGATTATATTACCTGGTTATGTTGAGTGATTATCGTCTTAGTTTCTCTTTGTGTTATGTTTTGATGCATGTTTATTGTTACGTTAACTGGTCGTTGTTATGCATACACTTTTACATGTTTTTCCGCAAACATTGCGTTCCGCCTTTTTTTTTTTTCTCTCTCTCTCTCTCTCTCTCTCTCTCTCTCTCTCTTTCTCTCTCTTTCTGTCATTCACTCCCTAAGTGTTTCCATTTGTCTATTTACTAAAACTACTAACGCTAGATCAGGATTGGGTAGAGACTAACAAACTAATCATGTGTTCATGTTACCTTACGTTTCTCGTGCATGTCATTTACTAATTTACTAATGCTAGGGCAGGATAGGTTTATTACTAACGATTACTAATCTCCTTGTTAAACTTGTCATCCATCGCACCTGTTTTCCATTTCCTTGCTACGCTCTAACTAATTGTCTGCACCTGTCTACACCCGCATTTATAGCCCAGTCGCGCTACTGTTCACTGCGAAATTGTCTGCCTCTGTTTTCCACGCAACTCTTGAGCATTTACTGTTTTGATTACACGTTACGAGCCAAGCCTGTTTACCGACCATAGTTTATTGATTTCTGTTTTGTGACCATCGTTTGTTTTTTTGACTACGTCCTCGCCTACCTTTTTTGTACTTTTGCCCCGCTGATTGTTTCATGGTTTCGACTCCCGCTTCGCCCACGACTACGCCTCTGCCTGCCGTCCGCCTGTTCATCTGCTCCGCTGACAGCTCTCCTGCTACCGGACCTCCCTGCACGTCTACCGACTACGAGATTGCCTCTTCCCTCGGCACCGTGCTTTTTGTTTGTTTTATATTTGTTTGGCTGGATCTTCGTGTATGGACTTTGCTTATGTTTACTACGCTCCTGGGACTCGTCCCGAATAAAGCCCTAACGGGACTTTATTTAACTATTGTTTCTGAGTCGTGCATTTTGGGTCCAACCCCCACGCACCCGTCTCAGTATCGTTAATCCACTCGCCTCGCCTTTTTCTTCTATCTGCATTCAGAGTCACTCGCAATGTTGATCGCTTTGAATGCACAGATTTGATTGGCTGAGTAGTATCACGTGGGTGGGTTGACTCGCACGCGATTGGTTTGGTCAACTAGTCCAGTGCCGTAAACTAAAATCTCGAAAGCTGTGCCGCTTAAAATATAAAAAAAATAAAAATCATTTAATAATTTGGTGACTATTCGTCCGGGTCCTTATGGGATGGCGTCTGGCTCCGGACTCGGACCGCGATCCGCCGGTTAGTGACCCCAGCACTAGACTATATATGGATGAATGTTTTTTTTTTTTTTTTTAAAAAGCACTGAACCCTAATAACCCTTTTTGTCTACCCAACCAGCTGACTTTTTTCAAAATGACTGACAGTGACTTTTGCACTTATGTTGCATTTATGCTATGTGGGATCTCTCTGCATGACGAGACAATGCCTGCAAGAAATTGGTGCTTTTGATGATCTGGACTGTCACATACACCCGCATTTCTGTAAAATGAACCAATCACACAACTCACTTTCTCATACTCTTCCAATCATATGTACACACCACCTTGGAGCGCCTTTCTTTCACCAACATTCAGAACTTCCCCTCACTGCTCATTGCCTGTGCTGCTACTGTATCCTATGCTTGCTACTGCACAAATTAGACTCACCGTCCACCTCCCCTGCTACCACCAGTTTAGATCTGCTTCTAGGTATTAGGATGGTTTTTGGTATTTCTCCTGTTTAGTACAGCAGATGTGTTGTGCACCCTGTTCAATAGGGTAGTGCACACTGCTGCATTCACTGTAGTATCAGATCCATTCAGCGCCAAACCTAAAAAAATATTTACTTCCATTTCTTTTCTTTTCTTGAAATGATGTGATGGTTGTGGTGCATTTTTTCCGGATATTCTGATAAAATTTCTCTAAATTACAACCCATATAAGAATAACTATTATATCATGCTATATTTTACATGTTCTTCAGCACTGGACTACACCAGGAGAAGCAGAGCTCTACAATAGTGAGGAAACTGGCTGTGTAAGGTTGGGAGTTCATATCTCAGGTGAGGTCCTGCAATTATACCCATGAGCAAGGGGCTCAGCTCAGATTGCTTCAGTATATACACAGCTGTATGGACAGAGAGCTTGTAAAAATATGAGCTGTATAAGGGGGCATGCTATTTAATAAATGATAATACTGCATTGTAATAAACTGCCCCACTCACTTTACCAACCTGGCCACACCCACACCTGAAACCCAGAACAGAACCCAGAATAGACTGTCATTAGGACAGGCGTAATCCTTGTGTAAAGGTTACTTGACACATAAAGAATTCTCAATGGTTTACGTTAAGTAACTCTAACAAAACAAAAATTGGTGTTCTCGATCTCACACACACACACACACACACACACACACACACACGATAAACAAAACCCCATCTTTCCCACCCTCCCTCCTTCCCTCCATCTACAGGTCTATTGGTCATGAGTGCAGCTGCAGTCTATACAGTGCAGAGTTCAGACTGGGTCCAGGAGATGGAGGGGTTTGGTTTCTCCTACATACTGGCCTGGGTGGCATTCCCCCTGGCCCTGCTAAGCGCATTGGTCTACATGATCTTGAGAAAGGTTGAATGAGACCAGTATACTGCCAGTGCAATCAAACAACCTTTCATTTAGAAGTGCACACTTTTTGTGTGCGAAACTATTTCTGCACAAAAATGAGTAAATAAATGAAATGAAAACTGATGATGATTTGATAGAAATGGCATTACAATAATGATATTTAATAGATAGAATGTTTGAATGAGACCAGCATACTACCAGAACAATCTTACAGCCTTTCACATGGAGGTGTATATAGGGCCCACCATATTAAAAAATGCTTGCATTCATAGTCACAGGTACATTTTACCTTTATAGTTTATAATTTAGCAGATGCCTTTAATCCGAAGGGACTTACAAGTGCATAAGTTCCTTGGTATAGCTACAGTATGGTGGAGTCTCTTCTGTTCTACAGTAAGCACTGCGGTTTTAAGAAAGTATAACACTGTGGCCTTTTCTCTGTTTGTTCACACACTTCTCACACACCTCTCAGCACCTGCAGCCAATAGGAAAATTGTTACAGGCACTAACTTTTCCCAATAGGAAATTATTAACTAACCTTGCACTCATTTGGAGCTACACAGATTCAAGGTTCACTTTCACTCAACCTGGAAGGACCTCTTCACTACCAATACAGAACACTCACACCAAACTCAGGGAGTTGTGGCAGTCAGGTAAACATATATTATTAACTTTTAACAATGCAGTCAGACATAATCTTTATCACATTGATAAACTGTATATATAAATATTCATGCCTAGTCTAAAGCTCTCAATGTTTTCAGTTGAAGCTCTGTCAGAAATACTGCATCATGTCTCAATCCAAGAAGAAAGTAAAACTTAATCAACTCTCCACTTGTTGTATTGTGTAGACGGTATAAAAGTGAACACATTTTAACATAATCTTTTAGAGGAACATGAATGATGGGTTTGTCATATTCATGGAATGGTTATAATGCATCGGGTATAAAGGTCATGTGATATTTTCAAGAAATAACATAATAATTGTCTCAAATTAATGGGAAATGGTCATATCATAATATTGTCTTAATTATTATTATTTATTTTGTTGGGGCAGCAATATGCTTCTGTAGGCTACATAGTTTTGGAGCTGTGTTAGTTATTGAATTTGATGACAAATTGAATTCTGTTAAAAAACTGGAGACTTTGTGCTGTTCTGTGTGAGAATCTACAACAGCACCGTTTTTATCAAGGGTCTACAAATGTTCTGAGCCTATACTGTAGTTTATTCCATTAAATGTTGGCTTTCAAGATTTAGATGGCTGTAAGAGTTGTTTGACTTACCTAGGCAGGGAGAAAAGCCATAAAGATGGAAAAATGGACAGTTCAGTTTCATTTTGAAGTGCACTGTCTTCTTAAAAGAACAAACAACCTGATGCCTTGAATGGCTGTTCTAAAAGTTGTCTGTCAATTGAAAACATGCAATAAAACTTAAATAATGAACCAAGAAGGTGGACTATCCCTGTTAGAGGGAGAGGGAGAAAAGCCTGATTTTATAATGTGGCACATATTTTGTGTGTGAAAGTATTTCAGCACCAAATAAACTGAAGTCTGTTAAACAAACTAAATTAAAACTGATAATAATGCTATTTAACAGACAAAACTGGACAAAGACAGAGGGATCAACATGGCAGCTGTTGGGGCGTCCGCAAAATTTCTATGCAAAATCTTTTTTTTTTAGTTTAAAAAAAAAAAATCTATATGGGAAATTGCTGGACTTTCCTTTTTTATATTGCAGGGCATGGAGGCTCTCCCTATGAAATAGATAGAATGCTCTTACAGGAGGTGGAAGAAAAGAGGAGGGCAGTAGCAGAACAAGTGAAACAGAGAAAGATGAAGGTTCAGAAAGAGAGAAGGACCCTTCAAGCACTTTTTCAGGGTTAGTTTTGTTAATTGAGTGAAATCATTTTTAGATTAATTACAGAGGGAAGTTGAGATTATTCATGAAGAGTTCAGCAGGAAACACCATCCTGGGCAGAGAGGAGTTTGAGTCTGGAATAAGAACTGCACAGTGTGTGAAGAGACAGGGTGAAGTAGCTGGGAGACAGGTCACTGTGGTGGACACACCAGGCTGGTGGACGACTTATACTTTGAAGGACACTGCAGAGCTGGATAAACAGGAGATTGTGCGCAGTGTGTCTCTGTGTCCCCCAGGACCCTGTTCTCTCTTCCTTGTCATTGATGCGAGATCTTCCTTCAGAGAGGAACACGGGAGATCAGCAGTGGAACACCTGGAGCTTCTCAGTGAGAGAGTCTGGAGACACACTATAGTGCTGTTTACCTGGGGAGACTGGCTGGGAGACACAGATGGTAGCCAGGAACAGGGGCCTTTCCTTCATCATTGGGAAGAGTGACAAGAAAGGAAATTATATGAGAAAGGAAATGATTGAACAGAAGAGCTTTGAGGAGGAGTGGAACAAGAGAGGAGGAGCTGTTAGAGAGAGTGTCTCAGAGAAAGAGGGATCCACACTGCCATTCATGAAGTGGAGAAACAGCTTTCAAATGTTTCCTCCTTCTCGTGAGTATTAATTTACATTTACATTTACATTTTTGTCATTTAGCAGACGCTTTTAATCCAAAGTGATTTACAAGTGCATAGGTCCTTCCACAAGTTAAAGCATCACATCCATAGCTAGTAAAATACACATGAAGTGTTGTTCTAAATATACAGTGGGAGCAATAATTATTTGATCCCTTGCTGATTTTGTAGGTTTGCCCACTTACAAAGAATGGAACTGTGTAGAATTTTAATCATAGGTACATTTTAACATTGAGAGACAGAATATCACAAAATAATCCACAATAACAACATCATATACATTTTATAAATTTAATATCATATTTTCACATGAAATAAGTATTTGATCCATAGAACAATAGGACTTAATACTGTGGCAAGCACAGAGGTAGTTTTTCACCAGGTTTGCACAGATCTTGGGAGGGATTTTGGTCCACTCCTCTTTCAGATCCTCTCCAAATCCTTAAGGTTCCGAGGCTGTTGCTTGGCAACTCGAAGCTTCAGCTCTCTCCACAGATTTTAGATGGGATTTAGTTCTGGAGACTGGCTAGGCCACTCCAGGACCTTAATATGCTTCTTTTTGAGCCACTCCTTTGTTGCCTTGGCCGTATGTTTTGGGTCATTGTCATGTTGGAAGACCTATCCACGACCCATTTTCAGTGCTCTCACTGAGGGAAGGAGGTTGTCGGCAAAAATTTCCTGGTATATGGCCCCATTCATCCTCCCCTCGATATGGTTAAGTCGTCCTGTCCCCTTAGCTGAGAAACACCCCCAAAGCATAAGGTTTCCACCTCCATGCTTCATGGTGGGGATGGTGTTCTTGGGGTTGTACTCAGCATTTCTCTTCCTCCAAACACGGCGAGTCGAGTTGATGCCAAATAGCTCTATTTTGGTCTCATCTGACCACATCACCTTCTCCCAAGCCTCCTCTGGATCATCCAGGTGTTCTTTGGCAAACTTCAGACGGGCCTGTACTTGTGCCTTCTTCAGCAGAGGAACCTTGCGCGCGCAGCAGGATTTTAATCCTTCACGGTGTAGTGTGTTATTGATGGTTCTCTTCGTGACTGTGGTCCCAACTGCCTTCAGGTCATTAACAAGCTCCTCCTGTGTAGTACTGGGCTGATCCCTGACCTTTCTCATGATCATTGATTTCCCACAAGGCGAGATCTTGAGTGGAGCCCCAGACCTAGGGAGATTGGCGGTGACTTTGTGTTTCTTCCATTTTCTAATAATTGCTCCAACAGTTGTTAACTTCTCACCAAGCTGCTTGCTTATTTTCTTGTAGCCCATCCCAGCCTTGTGCAGGTCTACAATTTTGTCCCTGATGTCCTTAGACAGCTCCTTTGTCTTGGCCATGGTGGAAACTTTGGAATCTGATTGATTGTGTGGACAGATGTCTTTTATACAGCTACATAATGATGTAACGAGTAAGTGTTTTGGGTAATGAGTTGAGATTAGGAGTGCTTCTTAATGGAAAACTAACTGGTCTGTGGGAGCCAGAATTATTGCTGATTGGTAGGGGATCAAATACTTATTTCATGCAAAAATCCGGTAATAAATTTATAAAATTCATATATGTTGTTATTGTGGATTATTTTGTGATATTCTGTCTCTCAATGTTAAAATGTACCTATGATTAAAATTCGACACAGTTCCATTCTTTGTAAGTGGGCAAACCTACAAAATCAGCAAGGGATCAAATAATTATCGCTCCCACTGTGTAGTCATCATAAGTGCAATTTCTCTTTTTTTCTTTTTTTGGGGGGGTTAGACAAGAGCGATAGGGATGTCAGAAAGGGGGGAGGGGGAAATCAGGAGGGAGGACTAAGGTATAGTTTGAAAAGGTGTGTTTTTAGTCTGCGCCGAAATAGGGGGAGGGATTCTGCTGTCCTGACAGTGGTAGGCAAATCATTCCACCACTGAGGCACCAGAGCGGAAAACAGGCGTGAACGTGCAGCTCGACCGCCAGGTGCTCGTAGAGAGAGAACCATAAGGCAACCAGAGCTGGCAGACCGGAGTGGTCGAGCTGGGGATTAGGGAGAGATTAAAGATTGTATATCAGGTGATTGTATTAGCAGCCTGAAATGCCAACACTAGGGCCTTGAATCGGATGCGTGTGGCAATAGGAAGCCAGTGGAGGCCAATGAGGAGCGGGGTGACATTAGCCGACCTGGGCTGACTGGTGATCAGGCACCTGGGCTGACTGGTGATCAGTCATCTTCTGACAGACAGAATTTCTCAGCTATCTGATTAGTTTCATGTCTATTAAAAAACACCTCTCTGCACATTGTAAAGTCTTTACACCCTTTTAAATAGCAACTAATGCAGTATACAAGTTAATACTGTGATTTTATATGCAGTTTGTCTTTGCATACATCTCCCACATTTACTGTGCAGTCCGTAAGTAATTGCACAGTGACACTTTCTTTGTTGTTTTCTCTGTGTACTCCAATTTGAGAGTTTTTACGTCCATATTTGGTGAACCGTGTAGGAATTACAGTACAGCCCTTGTTATACATAGTCCCCCTCAATGTTAGAGGAACAAATGTATTTGGACAGTTGGCTGCTCAGAAGTAAAAAAAAAAAAAAAAAAAAAAAAAAGGAACAGTTCATGATCCTATTTCAGTTTGTGTTAATTTATCCAATTACTTTTGGTCCTACACAGTTCACCCAATGTGGGTGCAAAAACCCTCAAAGCTGCAAGTCTCTGTACTTTAGCCACATAGATATTGCTTTATTTCAACTGTTTGCAGGAGTACAGAGCAAAAACCAATATATGTGTGTTTATATATATGTGTCACTGTCCAGACTGCGCTGTATGAACACCAGACTAAAGTACTTCTTTAAAAACATAGGATTTAATGACCAGCTGGACAAACATATGAACATCAAACAGATTTTTAATTTGGATCACAGTTTTTCATGTGTGAAAATTAAGTTCATATGAGAAACTGATCCAGATACTAGAGAATGAGAGAACAACGATTCACAAAATGATCTGAAATCATGATGTGAATCTAAATACATTGAAAATGTATGATCCTGAAAATAGTAAACATGTCACTAAAAATAATAAGCATGTAACAGAATATAATGCAAATTCATTTAAGAGTAATGGTGCTTGTTGGTGGCATTGTGTTACAGTGAGTGGAGGGACTCGAGCCCCCTCTGAAGCAGGCAGCTCTGTGTGGGGTTATCAATCTGCTCATCAACTTTCCAGTAAGAAGGTGTCCCAGTGGCTGAAAAGGAGCAAACCAGAGAGTTCAGCATCATCTGGATATGTAACAATCAGTTCTGGTCTGAGTGAAGCAGAGTTGTCTGACACAGAGACTCTGGTATAGGACAGTGGCAGTGACACTACAGACTAAACATTTATTTTAGTCTATGTGGTAGGTTGTGTAACTACTTTATGTTTTTCTCTCAAAACCCTTCCAGCTTCAAGAGTCCCGCATGGCACTCAAGCATAACTCCCATAAAATCCCAAGAGTGGCAAATGGCACTCTCAACCTTATACCTTTTCAACCAATCAAAATGACTGCCATAGTATTGTTTTGAGCCCCTATTATAAGTAACAATTAACTGAAAAGTTCTCGATAAGCATTCAGTATACACAGGAACACAACCCCTATTATTAATTTTTTGGAAATTAAGGAAGGAAAAGGGTTCACAATAAAAACTTCAACAATTTACTCAGATGAGTTAAACTGAGTCATTAAACTGGCAGCGATGCTGAAATGGACTTTCTTTCGTGTGGAGCAGCCTGGAACTGATTCTGCTTCGACTGTCACAGCAGGTCTGCGAAGGTGATAAAGGTAAAGGTAAAACTGTATAAACACTGCTGTAATTTCTACATGGGGAACTAAAATGTATAAACATTATTCAAATCTGTCAATGTCCACTTAAATCATGTGATTCTTTATTACAAATCTCAAATTCTGGAGTACAGAGGCAAATAAATACATTAAGTATCTTTGTCTCAAACATTATGGAGGTCACGCACTCACCCAGACACAGACAGACAGGCTGGCAACCCTCTGACTGCCAGATGACTGCTCTTACTGCCTGAGCCATGTCACCCCCTGATAGATTTGATAGAAATGCCTCGAGTTTCTTCTTTCTGTGCAGAACCTTTTAAACATTTAAACAAAAAGGTTGACTGAGACCAGCGTGCTGCCAGAACAATCCTGCAGCCTTTCACGTTGAGGTGTATATAGGGTCCACCATATGATAAAACTGAAAGATTTTTTAAATTTAATTGTTTTGCAGGTGCAGGACACACCCATGTTCTGAGCCATTACTCTCACTTGCTCTGAGTTCACTCTCACTCAACCTGAAATGCTGGTTATACGAAAGCTGCTCTTCACGACAACTACAGAACACTCTCACCAAACTCAGGGAGTTGTTCTTCCCTGCTTGTTTGTAGGTTCCTGTCTGGCTTCAAGGTATGTTGCAGTTTGCTCTGTTACTTGCAGCCATGTAATGTTCCATGTAAGCCTGATTGTAATTGTTATTGTAGGTGGAGGAGCTTGAGGCTCTGCACGCGCATAGCCTATTGAGGTATTTATTTTAATCTGTTAATCATTTAGCTTCCGAGGTAATATGGTTAAAATGTGCTGCAATATTGCGTTTACAAGAACGCCACATTGCATGTGCACTAACAAATGTTTTTCTGCCATTATAGGACATTGCTAGCTGCTGTTTTGCCGACATTAGAAATTTGCGTATCGGGTAGGCTCATTAAAGAGCTAAGGAACGTGGATAGCACCAGTTCTATTCATACGCCGGTAACTGTGTTGTATCCGCCTTTTCCCTGGGATTCCATATTAATTTCTACTTTTAATACTCTGACTATTGACAAACCAATTGTTGATCGAGTTGGGGCTTTGGGGCGGCTTACTGCTTACGTTGCAGTGCGTGGTTTGGAATGTGGTTTGGCGTGAAGTCTCTCTCTCTCTCTCTCTCTCATATTCAGGGCATGGTTACAATAGATAGATAGGGTATAAATGTCATGTGATATTTTCAAGAAATAACATAATAATTGTCTGAAATTAATGGGAAATTGTCACATTATCTTAATGTGACATTATCTTCTTCTTTTGACCTTACCCTCACTCTTTCCCCTCCCACCCACAAAGCAGGCAATCTTCTTGACCTCATCTTCACAAGGAGCTGCACAATAACCAACCTCTCTGTAACACCACTCCATATATCTGACCACTCCTTCATCTCTTTTTCTCTTCCACTCTCCTCTAACACCCATCCATCTCTCCCACCATCCACTATCACCTGTCGGCGGAACCTACGCCACCTGTCTTCCTCCACCCTCTCATCTACAATCCTCTCCTCCCTACCATCCGTGGAGTCTTTCTCTCGACTGTCTCCCGATGATGCTGCTACAACTCTCATGTCCTCCCTCTCATCTTCCTTTGACTCTCTGTGCCCCCTCACCACCAAATTAGCTTGGGCCTCCCCCCCAGTCCTTGGCTTTCTGATGCTCTACGAGCTGTCTGAACCGAACTGCGGGCAGCGGAGAGAAAATGGAAAAGGTCCTGTCTCCCCAGTGATATAGCTTCCTTCCATGCCCTCTTATCATCTTTCCATTCCTCTGTTTCTCGAGCTAAATCTTCCTTCTTTCATTATCGTGGCCGCCTCTCATCCCCGCAAACTGTTTTCAACTCT
Organism: Conger conger; assembly: GCF_963514075.1. Classification (NCBI taxonomy): domain Eukaryota; kingdom Metazoa; phylum Chordata; class Actinopteri; order Anguilliformes; family Congridae; genus Conger; species Conger conger. Next base: position 18,461,907 of record NC_083775.1, read on the forward strand.
CTTGTGGCCCCCCCTCCCCCCCACCCCCCTCATCACTCACACCTGATGACTTTGTCTCCTTCTTTGAAAAGAAGGTCGACGCCATTCGCAATTCCTTCTCCCAACCCTCTCCCCCCACTGACCCTCCTTCCTTCCCCAACTCCCTAGCCTCCTTTTCTCCCCTCTCTGACTCTGACACATTGAAACTCCTTACATCCCACCGCCCGACCACCTGTCCTCTTGACCCCATCCCCTCTCCCCTCCTACAATCTATATCCAATGACATTCTCCCTTTTCTCTCCTCTCTAATCAACACCTCCCTCTCTTCCGGCACCATGCCCTCTTCCCTGAAGAGGGCCAGAGTCACTCCCCTGCTCAAAAAACCTACTCTTGACTCCTCTGCCCTGAACAACTACCGGCCTGTCTCTCTTCTTTCCTTTCTCATTAAAACTCTGGAACGGGCGCTCTGCTCCCAACCGTCCACTTATCTTCTCCAGAACAATCTCCATGACTTGAAGTCTGGCTTCAAGAGTGGCCACTCCACTGAGACCGCCTTGCTCGCAGTCACTGAGGCACTCCACTCTGCTAAAGCCAAATCCCTCTCCTTTGTTCTCATTTTCCTCGACCTGTCGGCCGCCTTCGATACAGTCAACCATGAGATTCTGCTCTCATCGCTGTCTGGGATGGGTGTCACAGGGTCTGCACTCGCTTGGTTTTCCTCCTACCTCTCTGGTCGCTCATACCAGGTGACCAGTCTCTGACCCTCACCCCCTACAAACTGGAGTCCCGCAGGGCTCAGTTCTTGGGCCTCTCCTCTTCTCGCTATACACCATGTCTCTTGGTTCTGTTATCTCTTCCCATTGCTTTTCTTATCATTCTTACGCTGATGACACCCAACTCTTTATTTCCTTCCCCCCCGACACCCAAGTCACCACACAGATCTCTGCCTGCTTGGCTGATATCTCTGCGTGGATGACTTCCCACCACCTGAAGCTCAACCTTGCCAAAACTGAGCTTCTCTACATCCCTGCTAAGTCCTCTCCGTCAATCAACCTCTCACTGACTGTTGAGGACTTTGTAGTTTCCTCCTCCCGTACGGCAAAGAATCTTGCGGTGACTCTTGATAACTGCCTCACCCTGGCTCCACAAGTATCCTCCACTGCCAGAACCTGCAGGTTCTTTCTGTATAATATACGCCGTATCCGTCATCTCCTGATGGGAAAAGACTCGTCATTCCCTAGGCACACTAGCCGGTCTCACAGCGTGTGCCATCAAACCCCTCCAGCTGGTCCAGAATGCTGCAGCCCGCCTGATCACCAGTCAGCCCAGGTCGGCTCATGTCACCCCGCTTCTCATTGGCCTCCACTGGCTTCTTATTGCTGCACGCATTTGATTCAAGGCCCTAGTGTTGGCATTTCAGGCTGCTAAGGGGACTGCCCCACCTTACATACAATCCTTGATCACTCCCTACTCCCCAGCTAGACCACACCGGTCTGCCAGCTCTGGTTGCCTTATGGTTCCCTCTCTAGGTGCACCTGGCGGTCGAGCCGCACGTTCACACCTGTTTTCCGTTCTGGTTCCTCAGTGGTGGAATGACTTGCCTACCACTGTCAGGACAGCAGAATCCCTCCCCCTATTTCGACGCAGACTCAAAACACACCTTTTCAAACTCTACCTTAGTCGTCCCTCCTGATTTCCCCTGGCCCCCCCCCTTTCTGATATCCCTCTCCTCCTTGTCTACCCTAAAAAAAAAATAATAATAATAAATGGCACTTATGATGACGACTATATGTTTAGAACAGCATTCCATGTGTATTTTCCTTGTTATGGATGTGATGCTTTGACTTGTGGTAGAACCTATGCACTTGTAAGTCACTTTGGATGAAAAGCGTCTGACAAAAATGAAAAAATGTAAATGTAAGTGTACTTTCTTCTTTAAATAAAAAAAAAACACTGCCTCTGAAAGCTGTTCTAAAGACTGTCTCTGCCAATGGACAACATTCAATAAAACTGAAATAATGAATGAAGAAAGTGAACTATCCCTGTTCGAGGGAGAGGGAGAGAAGCCTGATGTTATAACGTGGCACACATTTTGTGTGTGAAAATATTTCAGTGCCAAATTGACTGAAGACTGTTAAACAAACTAAATGAAAACTGATAATCCATTGATAAAAATGTTGTAAAAATACTGGTGCTATTTTAACAGACAAAACTGGGCAAAGACAGAGGGATCAACATGGCAGCTGGTGGGGTGACCGCTCATCATGGTGGGTTTTTTCATTCTGTGCAAAGAATATTTTTTTAAGCAAATAAAGATATTTTTTTAAATAAAAATAAATATTGGTAAATTACTTGAATGCTACACTGAACAGAGACCTATACAATTTGATATTGCCAGAATGCCATTTTGTAAACTGATTTGTTTCTCTCTGTCAGGAGAGGTAGACCGTCTCTCAGAGCTGAGGATTGTGCTGCTGGGAGGGAGATGGAGTGGGAAGAGTTCAGCAGGAAACACCATCCTGGGCAGAGAGGAGTTTAAGTCTGGAATAAGAACTGCACAGTGTGTGAAGAGACAGGGTGAAGTAGCTGGGAGACAGGTCACTGTGGTCGACACACCAGGCTGGTCGACTTATTCTGTGAAGGACACTGCAGAGCTGGATAAACAGGAGATTGTGCGCAGTGTGTCTCTGTGTCCCCCAGGACCCTGTGCTCTCTTCCTGGTCATTAATGTGAGCTCAGCATTCAGAGAGAAACACAGGATATCAGTGGTGGAACACCTGGAGCTTCTCAGTGAGAGAGTCTGGAGACACACTATAGTGCTGTTCACCTGGGGAGACTGGCTGGGAAACAAAACCATTGAACAGCACATTGAGACTGAAGGGAGGGTCCTCCAAGAGCTCATAGAGAAATGTGGGAACAGGTATCATGTTCTCAACAATGAGAACAGGGCTGATGGGACTCAGGTCACAGAGCTGCTGGAGAAGATAGAGGAGATGATGGCAGAGAATGGAGGCTCTTACTATGAAATGGATAGAATTCTTTTACAGGAGGTGGAAGAGAAGAGGAGGGCAGTGGAAGATGCAGTGAAACAGTGGATGATGAAGGTTCAGAAAAAGAGAAAGACCCTCCGAGCACTTTTTCAGGGTTAGTTTTTTTTCATTGAGTGAAATCATTTTTAGATGAATTACAGTGGCAAGTTGAGATTATTCCTGATCATGTTCAATCAATTATCATTCAAATGCAGTTTTTCATTTTTCTCCCAGTTGGCAATGCCAATTTCATTCATAATCCAGTCCCATCACTGGGACCCTTTTTGTAGATTACACAGACTGGAGAGAAACACACATCCTCTTTGAAGTGTGTGCTGCTAGCTGCCATCTTCTTTCCCCTGTACAGTGGTTGAGTAGAAGGAGTTCATTTTATGTGGGCGTTTAGGGTGCAGATGCTCAGTTGACCAGAGATGGTTGTGAGTGCTTGATGAAACACGGAAACTCCTGCTGACTGAACTCTCCCTGCTGCTGCCTGTTACACACTGCCCTGTGGAGCTGCCAGCCACAGCCTGTGCTGCACACTCAGGGTTTGATTACAGACTGTGGGGAGCATCCACACACTGAACAGTGTCTTATCAGGCTGAGCCAGTCAGCAGCCCTGTAACACACAGGCAATAAAATACATGAGAATATTTGTCTTGGAGTTAAAATTGTGATTATTCAAAATTCTTAATATTTTCATCTAAATATTAAATTATTATTTTCGCATTTCACACTGAATAATGTGTTGAACTGGAAAAGTTGATGTGAGCAAAAGTCTCATCCAGAATTTTTCTTAAATTTACTCACATCCCACTTGTCTTATATCCTGTGTGATGAAAGTATTTTTTTTATTAGTACTCACCATTCCAAACTTATAGAGAGCCGCTCCTCTCAGAGCTGAATGTCTGTTAACGCTGATGATGAGGAGTAAATTGTTTTCTTTCTCTCTGACAGGAAAGGAACACCGTCTCTCAGAGCTGAGGATTGTGCTGCTGGGGGGGAGATGGAGTGGGAAGAGTTCAGCAGGAAACACCATCCTGGGCAGAGAGGAGTTTGAGTCTGGAATAAGAACTGTACAGTGTGTGGAGAGACAGGGTGAAGTAGCTGGGAGACAGGTCACTGTGGTCGACACACCAGGCTGGTGGCATTATGATGTGAAGGACACTGCAGAGCTGGATAAACAGGAGATTGTGCGCAGTGTGTCTCTGTGTCCCCCGGGACCCTGTGCTCTCTTCCTGGTCATTAATGTGAGCTCAGCATTCAGAGATACAGAGAGGAGATCAGTGGTGGAACACCTGGAGCTTCTCAGTGAGAGAGTCTGGAGACACACTTTAGTGCTGTTCACCAGGGGAGACTGGCTGGGAGACACAACCATTGAGCAGCACATTGAGACTGAAGGGAGGGTCCTCCAAGAGCTCACAGAGAAATGTGGGAACAGGTATCATGTTCTCAACAATGAGAACAGGGCTGATGGGACTCAGGTCACAGAGCTGCTGGAGAAGATAGAGGAGATGATGGCAGAGCATGGAGGCTCTCACTATGAAATAGATAGAATGCTCTTACAGGAGGTGGAAGAGAAGAGGAGGGCAGTGGAAGAACGAATGAAACTGAGGACGATGAAGCTTCAGAAACAGAGAAAGACCCTCAGAGCACTTTTTAAGGGTTAGTATTTGCCATTGATTGAAATCATTTTTAGATGAATTACACTAGAAAATTAAAATGAATCATGATTATGTTTTATCAGTTTATCTTCAAATGCATTATATCAATGAAAAGTATTTATCCAGAGACAAAAGCATTGCAGAGTCAGTGTTTGATAGCAGATGGTAGGTGCATCTGCACACTGGATCAGCATCTTAGCAGGATGAACCACTCAGCAGTGCCATAACAAAGGTCATTACATTTTAAGTCATCTTCTTGGTGACATAAAAATAATTGTATTAATATTTGAAATTCTGAAAATATTTTCAGCAAAATATTAAAATACTTGTTATCCAAAATTACTGGTTGCAATAATATATGGAAAATAATGAGACTTTATGTTGGGATGAACTGAAATGTCATGTGCAACTCTGCCCCCACCAAAATAAACACATCCCACCTGTCTTATATTGTGACTGATGAATGTCGTTTCATTTTTAATACTCACGACTCACGACTTACAGCGGGCAGCTCATCTCAGAGTTTAATGTCTGTTAACACTCCTGATGAAGAGTAAATTGTTATTTTTCTCTCTGACAGGAGAGGAACACCATCTCTCAGAGCTGAGGATTGTGCTGCTGGGGGGGCGATGGAGTGGGAAGAGTTCAGCAGGAAACACCATCCTGGGCAGAGAGGAGTTTGAGTCTGGAGTAAGAACTGCACACTGTGTGGAGAGACAGGGTGAAGTAGCTGGGAGACAGGTCACTGTGGTCGACACACCAGGCTGGTGGATTGATAATTCTGTGAAGGACACTGCAGAGCTGGATAAACAGGAGATTTTGCGCAGTGTGTCTCTGTGTCCCCCGGGACCCTGTGCTCTCTTCCTGGTCATTGATGTGAGCTCAGCATTCAGAGAGGAACACAGGAGATCAGTGGTGGAACACCTGGAGCTTCTCAGTGAGGGAGTCTGGAGACACACTTTAGTGCTGTTCACCAGTGGAGACTGGCTGAGAGACACAATCATTGAGCAGCACATTGAGACTGAAGGGAGGGTCCTCCAAGAGCTCATAGAGAAATGTGGGAACAGGTATCATGTTCTCAACAATAAGAACAGGGCTGATGGGACTCAGGTCACAGAGCTGCTGGAGAAGATAGAGGAGATGGTAGCCAGGAACAGAGGTCTTTCCTTTATTGGGAAGAGTGACGAGAAAGAAAATTATATGAGAAAGGAAATTAATGAACAGAAGAGCTTTGAGGAGGAATGGAGCAGAAGAGAGGAGGAGCTGTTTGTGAGACTGTCTCAGATTGTGGTTGACCCAGAGAAAGAGGGATCCACACTGCCCTTCATGAAGCGGAGAAACAGCTGTGGAATGCTTCCTCCTTTTAGTGAGTATTAATCTTCTGACAGACAGAATTTCTCAGTTATCTGATTAATTTCAAGTCTATTAAAAAACACCTCTCTGCACATTGTAGTCTTTACACCCTCTTAAATAGCAATTAATGCAGGGTACAAGTTAATACTGTGATTTTATATGCAGTTTGTTTTTGTTTACATCTCCCATATTTAGTGTGCAGTCTAAGTAATTTCACAGTGACATTTTCTTTATTGTTTTCTCTCTGTACTCTGAAATAAAACAGAAAAGACTTGCAACTTTAATTTGAAAGTTTTTACATCCATATTTGGTGAACTGTGTAGGAATTACAGTACAGCCCTTGTTATACATATCCCCCCAAGTTAGGGGAACAAATGTATTTGGACAATTGGCTGCTCAGAAGTTTCTTGGACACCTGTGTGGTTTCATCATTAGCTCATGCATAACAGACCCAGAGGACAAATGCAATGAAGATCAACCTATACTAGAGTGATGAAAAGAGAAGTTTTGAAAAAAAGAGAACCGTTCATGATCCTATTTCAGTTTGTGTTAATTTGTCCAATTACTTTTCGTCCCCTAAAATTGTGGAGACTACGTATAAAAAGGGCTGTAATTCCTACACAGTTCACCCAATGTGGTTGCAAAAACCCTCAAAGCTGAAAGTCTCTGTACTTTGTACCACATAGATATTGTTTTATTTCAACTGTTTGCAGGAGTACAGAGCGAAAACCCCCCAAAATTTGCAGGCTGCGCTGTATGAACACGAAACTAAAGTACTACTTTAAAAACATAGGATTTAATGACCATCTGGACAAACATATGAACATCAAACAGATTTCTAATTTGGATCAGTTTTTCATGAGTGAAAATGAAGTTCATTTAAGAAACTGATCCATGCACCAGAGAATGACAGAACAATGATTCGCATAATGATCTGAAATCATTATGTGAATCAAAATACATTGAAAATGTATGATCCTGAAAATAGTAAACATGTCACTCAAAATAATAAACATGGAACAGAATATAATGCAAATTCATTTAAGAGTAACAGTGCTTGTTTGCGGTGTTGTGTTACAGTGAGTGGAGGGACTCCAGCCCCCTCAGAAGCAGGCAGCTCTGTGTGGGATTATCAATCTGCTCATCAACTTTCCAGTGAGAAGGTGTCACAGTGGCTGAAAAGGAGCAAACCAGAGAGTTCAGCATCATCTGGATACGGAACAATGAGTTCTGGAGTGAGTGAAGCAGAGATGTCTGGCAAAGAGACACAGGTATAGGACAGTGCAAGTGACGCTCCGGACTAAACACTTATTTACCCTGCCCCCATGTGGTAGGTTGTGTAACTACTTAATGTTTTTCTCTCAAAACCTGCCAAATTGTATATCTGTCAGCCCTTAATATTTTAACATTTATTTTTATTGTTAGAAATTCACATTTTCATACTTTTGACTACAGAGATTTGTTTTTGATCAGTTGAAACTGAAAGGCCTATTTACAGTCATTTGCTAATTTGTAATCCATTTTGAAAAAATGTAAAATGTTCTATGATTATGTCAGTTCTATCCGAGCGATGCTGATGGCGATGGGTATGTGAAAATACAATTGAAAACTGTATCTCTAGTTAGAATTTGAAAGCTGTGTCATGTGATGGTATATGGAGATGTAGCATCTTTGTATATTTGTGTGTCTGGTTAAAAGTATAACAGCGCTGGGTTGCAGGTTTGAACCTCGGCTATGCTTACTTCCTGATATTTCCTTCTCTTGCTTTAAGGGGGGAATCCCCAAAATACGAGGTTGAAATATGGAGACCACGTGGGGTTCAGCTCCAAATTCTTAAAAGGGAAGGGATTATATTGCCTAGCATCCTGGTTTTTCCTTCCTCCTGCCAAGGTCATAGAATGCATGCTTTGAAACGGAAGTGGCAATATATTCTTTTCAGTTCAGAACGTTCAGGAATAATTCATGAGCGCATGTTGAGGAATGGGAGGGGGGGATAAATACTGAGAATTTAACTTTGTGGAACACTTTCACCTTCATGGGTTGTTTTTGTTTGTTTGTGTTTTAACCCTTTCAGTCCCAAGAGTCCCGCATGGCACTCAAGCGTAACTACCGTAAAATCCCACGAGTGCCATAAAGTATACCTTATACCTTTTCAACCAATCAAAAAAGTTTTTATTGTTTAGAACCCCTCTTAAAACCCTCCTAAATTTTCTCAACTTTCTTAACTTTCTCAAACAAAGCCAAAGCCCCATGGTATTTGGGTAGAGCCACTTTATATTGGGCTTGGGACTGAAAGGGTTAAGTGAGGTTTAATAAATCCTCACTAGCGTTTCATTGGCTGGTGTGTTTTCTACCACAAAAAAACAAAATCACTTATTATTAAATTAACAAAAAATGTATGTATTATTCATGAACATTCCAAAGTCATCTGATTGGAAAAAAAAGTTAAGGTAACGTGTTAAAGTGGAATCGAACCCAGCCCTGTTCTTGCTGGATTCCTGCAGCACAGGTTCTTCCCTGTGGCTTACTTTGCACACACAGGCTACAGGATGAGAGACACTCCTCTCTGCTCTTTCCTTCAGCTGCAGTGCTCCTGGTGTGCAGGTGGTGTAATTCAAGAAACATTTATAATTTGTATATAATAGCTATAATAATAAGTGAATATTGTACATATCTATGTGCGATGTGCTTTAAGTATTATTATTCAGTAATAAATCAGTTCAGCAAGTATTAGTTTCAGTAACAATGAACTGAACAGCGCTCGATAAGCATTTATTTATTTATTTTTTTACATTCAAACACACATTCACACCGATGGCGATTCATTCACCCATTCATACACACACTCACACACCGACGGCGATTGGCCGCCACGCAAGGCGCCGACCAGCGCGTCAGGAGCAGTTGGGGGTGTCTTGCTCAGGGACACTTCGACACAGCTCGGGCGTCGATAATCATTTAGTATTCACAGGAACCTAACCCCTATGATGAAATTCCTTATAGACACTGCCCCCTGGTGGATGAAAAGGATTTAACTTTGTCAGATACTTTAGCCTTCATGGTCTTCGTCACTGAATCCAGTGAATAATTTCAGAATCATTACAGAAGCTTACTGAACTTCATGTTAAGAATGAATTGATCAAAATCTGAAATATGTCTGATTAGACAACTTAAATGTGACAGGATATTTCTGTTTATACATCGAACTTGATAAGTCCTACAGCTTTTCAGACAATATGCCAAGCAACTTATCTTACTCTGTGCATTTCATCTTGATTTGTTCAGATTTGATGATAAACTTTAGCTTTAAATACAATTATTTGTGTCGTATCTGTTCATCACATTAGAAGTTTGAAGCATGGGCTGTCGGGTGCGGTGTCTTCCTGCCTTTTTGCCTAATGGGTTCACAATAAAAACTTCAACAATTTACTCAGATGAGTGTTAAAGTGTGGAGCAGCCTGGTACTGATTCTGCATTGGACTATCACAGCAGGTCTGTGAAGGTAATAAAGGTAAACATTCCCTTTTACAGGAAGGAAAGACCTTGACACATGAATGTGTTTAACATAGGCCTATTTATACTTTTCTTATAGTTACTTTATACAGGACAGTGGTTAGCTCTCATTATATAACCCCCACAGACTTTGGAACATGGCACATATTTACAACAAAAAAGCAAGAATATTGATGAATATTTTAATCTATTTATGGATAATTGTAAGTATCACACTATACAATATAATTATTCACTTTATAAGTACACAATTTAAACATTGCTGTTGTTATGAATTTGAGAAATGTGCATTGTCTTGTGACATAACGACCAGGTGAGCTGTTGGGCATTCACCTGAAAAGAGCTGTGCTGACCAGTGGCCGGGTTGGGTGGGTTGTTTCGGCTTTAAGTTCACCTCAAATGTTGGATGATTTTCAGTGCTCTTGTATATTGTGTTCTTGTGTAACATACTAGTTGCATAGATTATTGTGTTCTCCTTTTCTGTGCAAAGAGGTTACAATGGCATACTGCTGGGCTGGCTGGCCTTACTTCATTCATATTTTTGTTTCTCATTTTGCCCACGAGCCTACAAATGGATGAATGTCTTCAAATGCATTTTGATTCACGCTAATGACCTTTTTTTATATCTTCCTGCCTTACAGTTGTGTTCAATTAAATAGCAGTGCGTTAAAAAAGTGAATAAAGTGCAAATATTTTTTAATAGCTTTTAGTTACATATTTCAAATATAGTGGAGACATTACACATTCAATTCCAAATCAAAGCATTAAACATTTTTTATCAAGTCTTTGTTATTCCTTTACAGGAAGCAAATAAAAGGAATATTAATCTGTTCAAAACAATGGCTGTGTGGACATTTTTCTCTTCAAACTCAAACACTTACTGTATAAACTGAAGAAAGATTTAACTTTACTTTAAATTACTGAACTAATATTTAGTTCCATAACCATTGTTTTTGATAACTGCTGCGCATCTGCGTTGCATCGAGTCAACCAACTTCTGGCACCTAGAAACAGGAATTTCAGCCCAGGATGAACAAACTACATTCCACAGTTCCTGTGAATTTTTGGGTTTTGCTTTAGAAACTGCATTTTCAATGTCACCCCACAAGTTTTAGGTCGGGGGCTTGAGCTGGCCACTCCATTACCTCAATCCTTTTTGTCTGGAACCATGATGTTGCTCGCTTACTTGTGTGTTTGGCGTCGGCTTATGGCAACATAATCTCTTCAAGTATTTTGATGTATTCAAACGGATCCATTACCCCTGGTATACGATAAATAGGCCCAACACTGTCGTATGAAAAACATCCCCATACCATGATTTTTGCGCCACCATGCTTCACTGTCTTCACAGTGTACTGTGTCTTGAATTCAGTACCCAGGGGTCGTCTGATGTGCTGTCGACGGCCACTAGACCCGAAAACAACTCTCATCAGTCCACAGAATGTTACGCCATTTCTCTTTGAGCCAATCGATGTGTTCCTTGGCAGAATTTTTACCAATTCTGCACATGCCGTTTTTTCAACAATGGTGCTTTACAGGGGCTTCTTGCTGATAGCTTAGATTTGATCAAAAATGTCTTCTGACTGTAACAGGACTTATAGGTAATTGTTGTTTTTTTTTTTTTTGATTATATAAAAATATTTAATATTTTTTACCCACAAAATCAGTTGACACACATGTGCATACAGTATATTGTCATAGTATCATAGCATTGCATCATAGTATCATAGGTACTTCATATGGATATTGTTCCATCACTCAGTAGCCCAACTCCGCCATGTCACATGCTTTTAGACATCAGCCAGAGATTGGACGCAAGATGATGATGTCACAAGCAAGACCGGGACCGACTGGTTGTGCATTTGATCCACACTGTGGTTCAACTACAGCCCCAGAGAAACCAACATACATTTGTATAGGGTCATAAACAAATAATCTTCATTTACAGGCATAAAAAATACAGTAATGAATTATTTACATAAATTGAAACAGAAAAATAAGGAGGCTCAACAGTAAACAAGGAGATTAAAAACAGATGCTTTTTTCTCTTTACGTGTCCTTGACATACATCATGAGTAAAGCTTCCATCAGTGCTTCATTAAAAACTCTCACACTGCTTTGCTTGCAAACACATCACGTACATTACTTGGATAAAAAAAAGACCATTTGGATGCAATACAACACACACTATACCTGTCAAATATGTACTAAAATAATACACATTTATTATACATACCGTCCAGTACACACATTAAGATTCAGAAATGTCCCTCAGAGAAGAATACAAAATGAAAACAATCAGGGTGAAAGTCCTTGATGATGTGTTGTCTTAGGGGTGCTGGAGGGGGGGGAGAGGGTGGAATTTGAATAAACATTCTGGGCCTACACTGGTGTAAGGCGGAAATTATTATCTGGCATTATCACTCAGGGCTAGTCAGCTTGCTGGCTTCCTCTGGTATTGTGGAATATGTGGCTGTAAAGTAATTTAACCCAGGAGCATGCGCCATTAACCCCCACTATCTCCGCACCCATACGGGCAGGAGCCTGTGGGGGAAGACTCAAGCCTCCAGCCGTGAAACTCGTTACGACGGGGCAACATTCTTTACGGCACAGAGAGGTTGGGAGGAAATACTTCCTGCTAGGCCCTGACCTTCTCCTGAACCTCCCTTTATTACTCTCTCCCTCTTTACTCAGTCACTAAATGATGTGTACAGCACTGGATGTTTCATGACAAAGTCAGTTTAGATAATATTCATGTTTGGTATTATTCTGATTGTTTCAGTGCGAATGGTGCAATGGTTTTATTTCTGCAACAGCAAACCCTGGACATCATAACCAACCAGGAGCCAGGGAAAAACTGTGTGGAGCTCTGCCCCAGTGAAAGCCATGTGCCTCAACCCCCCTGCGTTTCCTGGGGAGGCGTGGCTCCAAATTACAGATGGGTGACCCATTTTTAGGGTTAACATCAAAGGCCAGATTTTGGATTTAAGGACAGTAAACTGAGCAATCTGGGAGAATGCAATCAGCCTCCCGTGCACACAGTGCACGTAATTTCTATGTACAGGGTGTCTGTAGCCAGACTCCCGTATATAGCTTTTATTACCAGGTATGACTTTTAAGACTCCGTAATTTGGTTTCCTTCTAATGTTTTTATATTGTATTTGGAACTAGTATGTAATTACGTGTATGTAACCTGCCTGGTAAAATAAAATTGTTAAAACTTGATCTGTTTGGTTTTCCTTACTGACACTTAATGTTACACAGGGAATGAGTGGTTTACCCCCTTGAACTGATCTAGGGAGGATGATTATTTCCACTTACTGTATCACGGCGTATAGCACCCGTCGACCTATGTTGGTAAATCCCTCGCCTCCGCATGGTAGTTCATTCATGTCGAGCACAGCCGTAGCTATGTTGGTCTGCTTGGGTCCCTAGGCTGTAAACAGATATACCCGAGAGTAGCTATTCCTGCGACCTCTGTAATGACTACAGATAGCTAGTCAGTTCGTGAGACGTGCACATAACGCGCGATGTGACATGCGGTGGTACCAGCAGAGGATTGTTCAGCGAGTTCTTCTCAGTACAGGATTCTAATAGCGATCAAGTCAAAATTATAAATAAGACATCCACTAAATGTGGATAAAAAATCTAAATTATTATTCTAAAATGGGGTCAGATAAACGAAGGTGAATATATTGGCCCTATTGTGGAGATTCTTGGTCAGCCCGGACCTGTAAAGAGCGGAAGGCAGAGTGGTACTCCTGTCTTTGTATCATGGTTTATTTATTGGCTGATCTAGACTCTCCGCATAGCGGCCACAAATTTTTAACCCTATTAGTATTCTTTCAGCAACACCAGAAGGACGAGCATGCTGATACCTTCAGCCCTCGCTAAATTCCGTCGTTGGGTTAGCGTGGGGTTTTACACTGGTTCTGAAGGTAAACAGATGTTTCCAGGGAGCCTTGGGGATCTCCGACAGACAGTTTAGTGACCTCGCGCACGAACAGGTGACATGGAGCACCAACGCGGGCGACCTCTGGTGAAATACCTGAAGTTTTAAAAGAGAGCTCAAATGTGGAGATGGGGTAGGGGGGGAGGTTGGGGCTAATGGAGATCACAGTTGCCCTGGGCGACCGCCGGCACAGCCCCCAGAGAGTCCATGGAGAGAGAATGTTTTAATAAATGAGTTACTTTGGCTTACATAGCCTTCCTGTGCATACGTGCCTCTGTGACTGATTGTGTGTATGCATGTATTTGTGCGTGTGCTGTATGTGTGTGTGTGCGTGTGTCTGTCTGACTTACAGGTAATTGTTGATCATCTTTGATCTTTCTGGAACTGATGAATGGCTGCCATTCTGACTATTCTTCGATCCGTTTTAACAGTAGTTGCTGTATTGACTTCTTTATATGTCTTTATACGTTTTCCCCTCTCCAATCAACTTTTTAATCAAATTACCTTTTTCCTCCAAAAAATGTTTGGAAAGGCCCACTTTACTTAGCAATTCAGAAGGAAATATATTTTATAACAATGTGTGAAACATTTGCTTCCCTTCTTCCTTAATAAAGGACAATTAATGACACCTGTTTTTCACAGAAAGAATGAATTCTCTAATTTAACTCCACACTGCTATTATTTTCAACAGGCCCCTTTCAATGAATGAGTCAATTACTCAGAACAAGCAGCATGCATGTCATGACAGTTGGGTCTGTTGTTTTTCTATTACACTACAAGTAAATTATTTGCCATGCAGAAATAACACTACTACTAATAACAGTGGTTCATCAGGTTACTGATGTTGTACTGCAATTATTTGAACAAAACTCTATTCCCTCCGCTCACTTGAACAGATGGCATTGTAAGCCAGTCATAAGTAACATTTGGTCTCATGCGCTGGTCAGCTTGCTGACTTCCCCCTCCTGGAGCATACATTGTTAGCCCCCACCGTTGGCACACATGCCTGTGGGGGAGAGCTAGAGAAGAATTCTTAGAGGCGCCTTCTTGGGCCCTGGGGGCCCCCCTTTTCTCACATTCCTGACAGGTTTGAGTACAGAATACTGGAGATGGTATAAAGATGATAATCCCAGGTCAGAATATAGTAATGTTTGGTGTTATTCTGATTGGTTCAGTGCAACTGGTGTAATGGTCTAACAGTCTACCTTTGATATCATAACCATTCAGGAGCCGAGGGGAAACTGGGCAAAAGCTGTCTCTGTAGAAGCCATGTGTTTTAGCCCCCTGCCTGGTGGGCCTGGCTGTAAATTATAGATGGGTGACTCACTTTTAGGGTCAAGAATTAAGGCCTGGATTTCAGAGATAAGGAGAAGAAACCAAACAGTCTGGGGTGTCTCCTTTCCTTTCATTCACCCAAATCAAGTTTATTCAAAAGGTATATTACCATGAGAGGCACAAATACATATTTACAGCATAATGCAGTTATCATGAAAACTCCCAACTACAGCATTCATAGATATGAAGGGGGCGGCCTGTAGCATAGTGGTTAAGGTCAGGAAGGGCTGCCATTTGTGAGGGGCCTGAGAGCTGGGGTTTCAATGTTGTTTAGACTACCTGTTGGGGAGTTAAGATGTATGAGTGGTCCAAGGCCAGTTGGGTCATGGGAAAAGAATCCTCCCAAACATTGGTGACCTCCCTGTGACCCCATACCTGGTCACTTCCAAGGGGGAAGACTCCGAACAATGCCACAGTGCCCTCATTTGGGCACTGGTGTCATTACACCAGTGACTGCTCTCCTAGATTAAATCTTCAAAACTGCTATTAAGATAGTAAATAGACCCGGTAACACCTTGAAAACATTGCCCATGTGATCCTTGTATTATTGCAGTAAGTCGTATGTAATGGTAACAGGAATTGCATGTAAAATGGATAATCAGGAGGGAAGTTTCATGATAACTGCAACATAATAAAACAGAAGGGTAATCTGTTTGGTATGGATGTGATCTGGTAAAATCAAGGAATCGGATGAGATACATTTCATACCATCCATCCATCCATCCATTATCTGAACCCGCTTATCCTGAACAGGGTCGCTGGAGCCTATCCCCGCATACATTGGCCGAAAAGCAGGAAGACACCCTGGACAGGTTGCCAGTCCATCGCAGGGCACACACACCATTCACTGACACACTCACACACTCACACACTCACACCTATGGGCAATTCAGACTCTCCAATCAGCCTAACCTGCATGTCTTTGGACTGTGGGAGGAAACCGGAGTACCCGGAGGAAACCCACGCAGACATGGGGAGAACATGCAAACTCCGCACAGAGAGGCCCCGGCCGACAGGGATTCGAACCCAGGACCTCCTTGCTGTGAGGTGGCAGTGCTACCCACTGCACCATCCGTGCCGCCTTCATTTCATACCAAATGGAGTTTAATAAACCATAGTTTCAGTAACTCAAGGGAAAACCTACACGTCCTCTCTTGGTAATCATCTCATTTTCCCTACTAAACAACCCCCAAGGGTGGGGGTCTAAATTCCAGATTTGCCCACCCCTCCAGGTTGATTTATGGCACTGCTGCCTGGTTTCAAACGTATGATTTGGCATAAAAGCAAGGGAGACAGACCAATCGGGGAAGATCGTATTCGACTTCCCACACAGCATATTGTACGTGTATGTAAGTATCAGGAAGATCATATTCGACTTCCCACACAACATGTCTTGTGTATGTATGTATGTATGTGTAGCAGTGGAAGATCGTATTCGACTTTCCACATGGCATATTCTATACTCTGTGTTTGTGTGTAGTCCAAGCAGGCTAGGTATGATTATTTACTCTATCTCTATTCTTAATTTGTGTATTTTGTAATTGATTGTGATATTCTAAAGCTAATAACCTACCTGTCTGCGAATAAACTATTTTGTTTGTAACTTGCGTGATCTCCATGACTCTAATTCATCTTGTACCTTTTCAGCCTAAATTACAACTGAATACTCAGGGGGAAATGGTGGCTAAAGACCAACCGATCGGCGGCTTGGTACATCTGTGGTAGTTCGTAGCTGTGAGGCCAGCAAGTTTCTGGCAATTAAAGGGTCGGTGACCCACACGGTTTGACGCGAAGGGAACCCCTGGGCGTTACGGCGCTGGTTCCTGTCAAATTATCTCTAAGGAGCCCAGTTAATGCTACGCCGACCTGGGCTCGCAACTATCATGACTGTGTTGCATGTATTGTGTTGACTGGACCCTCAGCCTCTGAGTTCTACACCGAACTGAGATATTCAGCAATAATGTTAATCGCGAGAACATATATTGAGTAATGGTGGCGCAGGTACGAGTCGAGTGTAATCACTCCCGAGGTTCGCGTAAATTTCAAACCCAAATTTCTAAATTATATATCTTAAATGGAGTCAGATAAACGAGTGGAACGAGAGTAACCACTAAGCTTTCAATACGGCTCCGTTTACGAACGGAGAATATTTTACTGATCTGTTTCAGGCCAGTTGTAAGCGGGATATGGGGCAGGTCAATCCATATCCGACCCGTGGCAACAGACCCCGTATATTCCTAAACATAATTGTGCTCTGTCCGTATGCGGAGGATGATAATTAAAATCTTTAATTCAACAGCCAGGAAAGAACACGTCGTCCCTTCACCTCCAGCTATTCCCTCATAGGTCTAGCTGTGCAGGTTCTACAATGCCATCTCCAGTATTCCTGTGCTCAAACCCTGTAAGGGATGTGAGAGAAGGGGGGCTCCAGGAATCCTTCTCGAGCCACAGGCATGTTTGCCAAAAGGTGGAGGATAACAATGCATGCTCTGGGAGGGGGAAGTCAGCAAGCTGACACCAAATGTTACTTATGGCTTACAGATTCCCCCCTTGGCCCCGTGGGACAAACAACACAGTTCCAAGGGGTCACTGTGAAAGTCCATGTTTAATCAAATATTCAGACAGAAAGGCGATGAGCAAAATACCTTTGAGGAGAAGAGAGGCAGAGCTGATGGAGCAGATGTTGCCATTATGGAAGGTGAGAGACAGCTTTAATTTTCTTCCACCTTCCTGTGAGTTTTATTCTTCTTCTTTTGACTGAGATGCACTTACAGTTCAGCTTCAGTCACTGGAAGTCCATGAATGACAGACCTCTATGCACATTTAAAAACATTTTACAACCTTATAAACAGTTCATAATGCAGTAGACAGGTTAATACATAGCTTTTGACTGTTGTTTTGACGGATTGTACCTTTAAACATGAATGAGAAACATCCATTCATCACAGGCAGTGATGCACATAATGACCTTAAATCATGTGAATCTGAGTGTAACAGAGCTTGTTGGTGGTGTTTTGATACAGTGAGCAGAGGGACTTCAGCCCCCTCCAGTAACAAGGTGTCACAGTGGCTGAAAAGGAGCAAACCAGAGAGTTCAGCATCATCTGGATACGGAACAATGAGTTCTGGAGTGAGTGAAGTGGAGAAGGCTAACGGGGTGACACTGGAACAGGACAGTGTAGGTGACTCTCCAGACTAAACACTGATCTACTCTGCCCCCATCTAGTGGCTGTTGTAAATGTTTAATCATCTGTTATTTTCCAAAGTTTTAATACTGTAGGTTTTCATTCCAACACAAACAAAGCACACCTCATTCAACAGCAAGAGATGTCGTTCATTGCTAATTAGTAGAATTGTGCCAAACTGGGGTTGGAATGAAAAAATAAAGGACAGTTGATATCCAGGAATAGGCTTGTGTAGCCCTGATATAAATCAAGGAGTTTTGTCAGCCCCCTAGAATTTCAGCATACTTTTTTGTGGAAAAGGAAATAGGAAGAAAACATAAGAGCTTTGAGGAGGAGTGGAGCAGAAGAGAGGCAGAGCTGATAGAGCGGATGTTGAAGGTTGTGGTTGAGCCAGAGGGATCCACACTGCCTTTATGGAAGAAGAGAGACAGCTTTCATTTTCTTCCACCTTCCTGTGAGTTTTATTCTTCTTTTGACTGATTCTCAGCACTTACAGTTCAGCTTAAAGTCCATGAATGACAAACCTTTAAGCACATTTTAAAACATTTCACACCCTTATAAACAGTTAATAATGCATTAGACAGGTTAATACTTAGCTTTTATATACAGCATATTTTGCTCATCCATGAACACCAGACTAAAGTACTATTTTAAAAACAACGGATTTAATAACCGTCTGAAAAACATTTGATCATCAGTTTTTCAGACGGTTATTATTAAATTATTTTTGTGTTAAAACATTGTTACAATCCCTTTCTATCATTGGAAAATGCTCACTGTCATGTTGACTCACCCTCTACCTGTGTTTATAGTCCTTACATTTGGGTTTGAAAACATATAGTTGACGGACCAACACTGTACCAAAACATTGTGCAGTTGTTCAATAATACAAGCTCATTGGTTGAAAATTGGTTCTAATTGCAACAGCCAATGGTATGGGGGGTTGAGGGGGTCTCTTGAGAGTTAGAAATTATGTCTTGTTGCCTTGTTGCCTTTTAAACATGAATGAGAAACATCCATTCATCACAGGCAGTGATGCACATTATGACTTTAAATCATGTGAATCAAAAAGACCTAACAATATTTATGTAGTATTTGCAAAAAATAGCAAAAATATGCCACAATATAATACAATTGAATTTGAGTGTAACAGCGTTTGTTGGTGTTGTTGTGTTACAGTGAGCGGGGGAAATCCAGCCCCCTCTGAAGCAGGCAGTGGGATTATCAATCTGCTCATCAACTTTCCAGTAACAAGGTGTCTCAGTGGCTGAAAAGGAGCAAACCAGTGAGTTCAGCATCATCTGGATACGGAACAATGAGTTCTGTAGTGAGTGAAGAAGAGATATCAGTATACGAAAGTGCTGGTGACACTTCAGACGAAACACTGTTCTCCTCGGTCCCCATGTGGTAGATTGTGGAACTACTTCCATATCTTTTTTTTATAAAACCAGCCCCCCACTATTTTAACAAACAGTTCATCTTCATTGTTTTTGCTAAAAAGACTTTTCTCTTCTGCCGAGAGATTTGTGTTTGTGATCAAGTGTAGCTGAAAGGCCAAAATGTGCAAAAACAAAAACAAAATACAATGGAAAAATGTTTGTGTAGTTATAACTTATGGTGTGATGTGATGGTCTCCATTATGGAAATTATAAAACATCTCTGTATCTCTGGGTCTGGCTCAGTGGGTAATGGCACTGGGTTGCAGGTTTGAACCTCGGCTATGCCCATGTCATCAGCTCACTGACAGGGAGTCTGCTATGGAAGGACACAGTTGGTCTTGCTGGGTTCCTCTGGTTACTGCAGCACAGGTTCTTCCCTGTGGCTCACTTTGCACACACAGGCTACAGGATGAGAGACACTCCTCTCTGCTCTTTCCTTCAGCTGCAGTGCTCCTGGTGTGCAGGTGGTGTAATTCAAGAAACATTTAGAAAATACTTTGTATATAATATCTTACTCACCATTTTACCTTGTATGCAAAAGTTGAGTGGCCATCTCTGTATGTATGCAGGTATACCCACTGGTTGAGTTTAATCTACAAAACTCTCCTTGGACTGGTTCCCACTTACTTGTGTACGTACCTCTCTAGATGCCAAGGCTAATATAGCTTGCGTTCTCAAGAGACTTAGCAGTTGTTTGTTCCCTGTGTTCGTACTGATCTGGGCAAAATAGCTTTTAAATATGCCCCAGACAGGAATATTTAAAACTAAATTAGAATTGATTTGTTATGGTGAATTTGTTTCTGTTCTAAAAAACATAGACTATAGCAATATTGGAAACGGTCTTTGTGTCTCAACCTTATTTGTTCATTTTATTTTTAAATGAGACTTTACCTGTGTAAATAAAGGTCAATAAATATATAAATAAAATCTTATTTGTCCATTTTACTTATAGTACAGTCACAAGCACTTTATTAGGTATTTATTAGACTTATTTTTTATACTTCTACTGCTGTAGCCTATTCACTTAGAGTTATGATGTGTTGTGTTCCGAGATGCTCTCCTGCATACCACTGTTGTAACGTATTTGCATGAGTGTATATCTGGTTGGTATCCAGGTGCAGTCTAATTACTAAACCAATTATCTGTTATTGGTAGGCGGGCTCTACTCTATTTAAGACACATTGTCCCCCTGCTTTGTGCTTGAGTGTTACATTGTGTTTCAGACACCGAGCCAGGTAGAGATAGCCTGCAAGGCTGGTTTTTCTTACTTTTTTAAAGGCCTGTTACCCTGTATTTGGGTAACCGTATCAGTTCTTCAGTATTTTCTTCCACTTATTAAGTCAGTATTGACTTGTACCAGGTTTTCAGTAGCATGTTAGTTGGTGTTTCGCCAGGGACTTTTCTGTCATTTCTCCTCTAATGGTTCCCCGAGACTATATTAGTGGTTATCACACGTTCTGTGGGTAACTTCAAGATTCCCTTTTTGGTCGCGTTTTGTCCTCAGTCCCTGCTCCCTTACAGGTGAGCTGTTGTGCATTCACCTGAATCGTTGTAAAAGTGCTGTGCTGCCAGTATCCATGGTAAAGGTAGAGTGGATTGTGCTCCCTGTTCGATAGGGTAGTACACACTGCTGCATTCACTGTAGTAGCAGATCCATCCAGCGCCAAACCTAAGAAATATTTACTTTAAAAACCAGGTCACACCTTTTTCAGATCAAATTTGTAAAAATTACAAACCATATAAGAATAACAGTATTATATTGTGCAATATTTTATCATGTTCTTCAGCACTGGACTACACCAGAGGAAGCAGAGCTCTACGATGGTTAGGAAACTGGCCATGTAAGGTTGGAAGTTCATATAATGTGGGATCCTGCAATTATACCCATTAGCAAGGGGCTAAGCTCAGATTAGTTCAGTATATATACAGCTGTATGGACAGAGAGCAGGTTAAATATGAGCTGGATAAGGGTGTATGCTATTTAATAAATAATACTGCATTATAATAAACTGCCCAACTCACTTCACCAACCTGGCCACACCCACTCCTGAGTGAGATGTTTCAACCCAGAACAGAACCCAGAACAGACTGTCATAAGGACAGGCATAATCCTTGTGTAAAGGTAACTTTATACATAAAGAATTCTCAATTGTTTATGTTAGAAAACTTTAAAAGAACAAAAATTCTAAAATATTTGGCAGTTCTCGATCCCGCACTCACCCTGACATACACACACACACACACACACATACACACACTTACTTACGCCTATTTCTGGGACATAGGTCATCAGCAAGGGTTCTCCAAGCATCCTGGGCCAACCTCTCCAGCTGTCACCAGGTGTGTCCCATCTTCTTGGCATCAGTCTCAGCGCCAGGTGCTTCGTGGTCAGCCTCTCTTTCTTCTCCCTTGGGGCATCCACCTGAGAGATTGTCTTGTGATGCTCATGGATGGTTTACAGAGTGTATAACCAATCCATCTCCAACGCCGTTGGAGAATCTCTTTCTCTGCTGGCTGTTGTTGTGTTCGTTGCCATAAGTCTTTATTGCTAATGCTGTTAGGCCAGTGAATCTGGAGGATTCGTCGCGGGCAGGTGTTTAAGAAAACTTGCAGTTTATTGGTTGTGGTGACAGTGGTCCTCCAGGTCTCAGCGCCATTGATTAGGACTGACTTCACATTGGTGTTAAAGATCCTGATCTTGGTTACGATGGAAAGGTCTCTTGAGCTCCAGATGTTTTTTAGTTGGAGAAAGGCTTGTCTGGCCTTGCCAATCCTGGCTCTCAGCATTGACTTAATGACCTTGCTCTTCCCTCTGTGGATGTTAAGCTCAAGCCGAGTAGAGTTGTCTGCGATGATGCTGGTCTTTTCCTGCATCTGCTGCTGGCTGTGGGAGAGAAGGGCCAGGTCATCCGCAAGGTCATGGTCTTCTAACTACGTCCATAATGTCCATTGTATGATCCGGTCTATTGTCAGCAGGAACAAAAATGGTGACAACAGACAGCCCTGTCTCACTCCAGTTGTTACCTGGAAGGCGTCGGTGGGTTGACCGCCGTGTATCACTCTGCAGGTCATCCCCTCATAGGCGTTCCTGATGATGTTTCTGTACTTCTCTGGCACTCCGTAGTGTCTGAGCAGTGTCCAGAGGGTCTCTCTATCCACGCTGTTGAAAGCCTTTTCATAGTCGCTGAAGTGAATGAATAGAGGTGAATTCCACTCCAATGAATGCTCCAATGTTATGCGCAGTGTTGCAATCTGGTCTGTGCATGATCTGTCCTTGCGGAAGCCCGCCTGTTGGTCTCGGAGCTGTGGGTCGACAGTGCCCTTCATCCTGTCCAGTATAATCCTGTTGGGATGGACAGTAGTGTGATCCCTCTGTAGTTTGCACATTGGCTCATATCGCCTTTCTTTGGTAGTTTGATGAGGTAGCACTCCTTCCATTCTGATGGGATGTGTTGTTCTTCCCATATCTTCGTAAACCCCATTTGAACCGCCCACGACTCAATGATGGACTACTCGCCTATATCCATAATTTATCAAAACACACCGCACAAACAGACTGAAAATTTACTCTCAGAGCATTCAGAAGACGCTTCTAAAGCTAACGAGGCTGGTCGGTAGCCTCTCTCTTCTTCCTTTAGCTCAGGACAATGAAACAAAAGCACACTCTCCATCCCTCAATTGCTTATTACACCCTAAAGGATATTATAAACTTATTTCTTTAATAATAATTCTTTAATAATTTCAGTCATCCGAATCTGGAAAACTTTGCATGAAAAAATTCTACAATCTTTTAGCTTTCAGGACAGTGCCCAAGATCACAGAATAAATCATTCAGAAAAAATGTGAATAAATAAGTAATCTGTGCTTACTTTGCAGTCACTTCAGTTATATCCAGTACATGCATCTTGAAAGGTTATTTTGACCACATGAACGTTTTCATAATCCAAAATGCTTCCGTTTGTATTCAAGCGAAATATGTTTTCTTTGATAGCCGCTATTTTCCATTGACTGAGATGCGTGTCCACGTAAAAATGAGAGCTAAATATGTGAATATGGGAGGTGCTCTGTTTACATACAGGAGCCAGTTGCTAGGCAAGACTCTTGCCTGTCTGAGCAGCTAGATTTTGGTTTAAGTTTAATTTATTCCTCTAAATAACATTGTTACAGTAATTTTCGGCAGTTCTGTTCCTGAAGTGCATTGAAATGTCTCTCATAGCTTGTGTGATGGTGCCCTCGAGTGTAACTGAAAATGTCTATTGGAACTACAGAACTGCAGTACAGAAGTACTGTTTGTCAACGTCAACTTTCTTTTTTTATATACTAGCACAACGGTACTTAATCTAAAACTGTATTCTGTATTATATAAAATGTATTATGTGTATATGTACATATATAGTAAAAATGTATGACATAAGAAATAACAGTAGGCTACTCAACTGTTTTATGCAAATAAAAGAACGGCCAAAAAATGTGGCTCCAATAAAGTTTTGAGCAGTTTGATTCAAGATGAAATTGTTTTTCCTTCATTCATGATTAACATGTTGTGACAAACAAATTGGACATCAGACAGAATGGCTCTCAGCCAAAGTTGTGCTGCACCTGAGACAGACAGGTGGACCTTGTTTACAACATTATCTAAAATATACCATTTGGATAGATTTTGGATAAGTAAAAGTGCCTCATCTTGGAAAAACACTTGCAGAATGTCACTGCTTTTAGATAGCTACACAATTTTCTTTCTAGTGGTGGATAACATATTGGGGATGAAATGTATACAATTATTTTTCCATTGCAGATTTAGATTTGGTGCAATAAATCAATGAATATTAGAACTTGTATATGTATGATCATTTTTAGGCTTTTTTTGTGTACCAAACATACCTCCTCATGTATTTCTTAGGATTCTATACTTTGCTATGTGTTGCCACACAGTGAAACAGCTTTATTTAAAAGTATTGAAAGAGGTCTGGGAAGAACAGGTTTTAAAGAGAGGATGGAGCATCTCTTCCAAAGTCTATATCAGCCTTCAGTGCCTCTGCCGGAATACCATCGGGTTCTGCAGTCTTGCCGTTCCTCAGCTTCTTGGTGGCTTTGCGGATCGCTTCCTTTGTTGGAACACTGCAGTCTATCGGCAGATCGCTGTCCACTTGCTGGATGTCCCATGGTGCTGGTCTGTTTAGCAGTTCCTCAAAATGTTCTACCCATCTTCCCTTTTGTCTT
This sequence comes from Conger conger, assembly GCF_963514075.1. NCBI lineage: Eukaryota > Metazoa > Chordata > Actinopteri > Anguilliformes > Congridae > Conger > Conger conger. The sequence goes on from NC_083775.1 coordinate 18,486,576, forward strand.
TCCTCACCGATGATTGGCTTCCTGTCTTTGTCCTTAACTGGTCTTTTTGGTTTACTGAACTTTCCTGTCATGGTGGGAGGTTATTCCCGCTGTTGCCACGAGAGGGCCAAGGATCATTGGTTCCACCTGTTCCTTGTTAGCACCAGGGGAATTACCTTCCTGAGAGTATTTAAGACCACCCACTATCTTTCAGTGCTTTTGTGTTCAACCGTACGCCCTTGACACAAAGCCGGTAAAAGCACCTGGTAGACTCTGCACTATTACGAGTCAGGTTCGGTGCTGGTGGTTTATTCGCTAAAAAAAAAAGAATTTATGAGACAAGGTAAGGAAGGCATTCAGCTGAGAGTGTTTATGTGCTGTCGCCTTCCTCAAGGGTTTTGTTTTTCTTTGGACTCGTGTGAGTCGGCGGTAGAGGAACGGTGTCCCCAGCGTTTTGTCCCGAGCTGCGTCTCGAGGTTTTTATTTTCGTGCCTGGTCTTTTTCTCACCAGGTTGTATTTTATTTTTGTTTCTTGGTCTGTGACCATTTGTGCCCATCTATTGGCACATATCCTGAGTTATTGGTTCGCCCTGTTTGTTAAGGGTTGTTTTCTGTTTCCCATAACCGTTTTTGGGCTATTTCTGTTTCCCCTTTATAAGATTTGTGTTGTTTATTTCTTTTCCGGGAGAAGTCTTCCCGTGGCTGTGTACCCCTATCTCTGTCTACTAGTCTAGAAGGGTTCTAGCATTGGTCGCCCCTGGCTCTCTGCCCCGCTCGCCACCCTAACATTTCCTTACAGCTTCTTGGTGGTGATCTACAAGTCTTTCATATTTCCAGGTCTAGCTGCTTCTTCAGCTTCTGCCACAAGAGTCTCTATATAGTTCTTCTTGTCTGCCTTGATGATGCTTCCTTGTGCTGTTTTTGTGTTTTGACTTTTTCAGCTCTTGTGTGGCTGCTGTTGATTAGTGCCTTTCTTTTCTTTCCTCTCCTCAATCTTCCTCAGTGACTCTGCTGATATCCACTCCTTGTGGTTGTGTTTCTTCGGGCCCAGTACTTCTTTGCACGTTGTACTTATTGCTTCCATCAGTCTTCCACTTCCTGTCGATGTTTTCCTCCTCTTCTTCCATCAACTCTTGCAGGACTTGTGTGAGTTTGTATTCTTCTAGCTTGACTGAGTCTCTCAGAAGTGCTGTGTGGAATGTTTGTCTCTGATTCTTCTCCCCTGTTCAGTTTTTCTTTAATTTCAGCTTCACCCGGGCAAGTAGGAGGTGGTAGTCTGAGGCAACGTTGTCTCCTCTCCTTGCGCATACATCTTGGAGGGACCTCCTGAACTTCTTCGCGATTCACACATGGTCTATCTGGTTTTTGGTGGAGAGTTCTGGTGAGACCCAAGTTGCTTTGTGTATCCTTTTGTGAGGGAAAATGCTTCCGCCAATAACCAGGTTGTTAGTGGGGCATAGGTCTGCAAATCTCCCCCGGTTGTCATTCATCTCTCCTAGACCTTGCTTTCCCATTATCTCCTCGTAGCCCCATGTTGTCACTTTCTACATTGGCGTTGAAGTCTCCCATTACGTCTCTTCCTGGGTATTTCTGAATGATGTCCTGCAGTCTGCTCTAGTATTCTTCCTTTCTCTCTTCATTGCTGTCATTTCGAGGGGCACAGCAATGAATAATATTCATGTTGATTTTAGTTCTGAAGGAAGCTGAAATGATCCTAGGACCATGTGCCTCCCATCCAATGAGTGCTCTCTGGGCAGCCTTGGACAGCATCAAGGTCACTCCCTGGGTATGGTTTGCATCGTCCTCTCCATAGCCTGAGTATAGCATCATCTCTCCTGTGGGGAGTCTCTTCTGGCCGGATCCAGTCCCTCTTGATTCGCTGATTCTGAGTATGGCAAGATTGTAGTTCCTCATCTCGGCAGCCACTTGTGTAGTCTTTCCAGTTTCATACATGGTCCTTACATTCCATGTTCCCATGGTGGTGATAGCCCTGGTTGAGAGAATGATGGTTGGCAGGGTAGCTTCCGGATGTTTCTGGCTTTCACCACACTGCGCCATACTTCATACATGAGGTCCATCTTCTCCCAGGGCTGAACATTCTTGGTTTTTCCTAGTTTGCTTTTTTGTAGCACAGAGGTTTTTTACAGGTTGGGGTTGCTAGCCCCAAGCCCAACCTTACACTATTTCTGGCTTCTGGTGTTTTTCCTCTACCCTGACCTATTGTCTTCCAGGTAATGGATTACAATCTTATACCACATGAGGCCAGACAGGTTTTGGGTTGTGTACAAGCTGTCTCGGCACATCAAGCCCAGCCAACTCCTGCTACTGTGTAACGAAAGCTGCGACCAAAGCGAGCATTTCGTACCAGCAACACGAGACAGACACACACACAAGAGAAACCAAACCCCTCCCTCCCTTATGCTCTGCTCACTCTGACTCTCCCTCTCTGTCTCATGCCAGCTGGAGGGTTGACCTCTCATTATGGAGTTTCTTCTTTCTGTGCAAAACTTTTTAAACATTTAAACAGAAAGGTTGACTGAGACCAGTGTGCTGCCAGAACAATCCTGCAGCCTTTCATGTGGAGATGTTTATAGGGCCCACCATATTAAAAAAAACTGAAAATGAATTGTTGTACAGGTGCAGCTTATTTCAATCTGATCTGAGGATGAGAATGTAAAACTATTCATAGTCACAGGTACATTTTTACCTTTGTAGTTAATCATTTAGCATAAGCTTTTAATCCAAAGGGACACGTGCATAAGTTCCTTGGTATAGCTACAGTATAGTGGAGTCTTTTCTGTTCTACAGGAAGCACTTCAGTTTTAAGAAAGTATAACACTGTTGCCTTTTCTCTGTTTGTTCAAACACTTCTCACACACCCATCAGCTCCTGCAGCCAATCGGAAAATTGTTACAGGCACTAACTTTTCCCCATTGGAAATTATTAACCAACCTTGCACTCATTTGGAGCTACACAGATTTTCCTTGGACAGGTTTCTCTCAGGTTCGAAGGTATCAACTTTCATGATAAGCATCGCAGCCTGAGCCATTACAAAGTTCACTTTCACTCGACCTGGAAGGACCTCTTCACTACCAATACAGAACACTCACACAAAACTCAGGGAGTTGTGGCAGTCAGGTAAAAATATATTATTAACTTTCAACAATGCAGTCAGACATAATCTTTATCACATTGATGAACTGTATGCATAAATAATCATGCCTAGTCTAAAGCGCTCAATGTTTTCACTTTAAGCACTATGGAAATACTGCGTCATGTCTCAATCCAAGAAGAAAGTAAAACGTAATCAACTCTCCACTTGTTGTATTGTGTAGATGGTATAAAAGGATCTTTTAAAGGAACATGAATGATGGGTTTGTCATATTCATGTAATGGTTATAATTGATAGGGTATAAATGTCATGTGATATTTTCAAGAAATAACAAAATAATTGTCTCAAATGAATGGGAAATTATCACATAATATCTGAATTTGTATTTATTTTTCTTTTGTCGGGGCAGTAATTCACTTCTGTAGGCTATGTACTTTTGGATCTGTGTTTAGGGGTTTTTGAAATTGGTGAAAAACTGAATTCTGTTAAAAAAACTGAAGATTTTATGTTGTTCTGTGTGACAGTTTTGCAGCCATTTTCTAAAACTTGAAACTCAACATTTAATGGAATAAACTACTGAAAACGCTATCATAATACTTGAAGGCCCTCAATAAAAAGGTTGATATATGTCTTTATGTTGTTCTGTGTGAGAATCCACAACTGCATAAAGACATATATCAACCTTTTTATTGAGGGTCTTCAAGTATTATGATAGCCTTTTCTGTAGTTTATTCCATTAAATGTTGAGTTTCAAGTTTTAGAAAATGGCTCTAAAAGTCAGGGAGAAAAGGCATAAACATAAGACATTGAACATTGGAAATAAAGAGTCAGATCAGTTTAGTTTTGAAGCATACTTTCTTGTTTAAATAAAAAAACACACTGATGCCTCTGAAAGCCGTTCTAAAAGCTGTCTCTGTCACTGGAAAACATTCAATAAAACTGAAATAATGAATGAAGAAAGTGAACTATCCCTGTTAGAGGGAGAGGGAGAGGGAGAGAAGCCTGATTTTGCCACACATTTTGGGTGTGAAAATATTTCAGTGCCAATTCAACTTAAGACTGTTAAACAAACTAAATTAAAACTGATAATCCATTGATAAAAAATTGTTCAAATAATGTTATTTAACAGACAAAACTGGGCAAAGAAAGAGGGATCGACATGGCAGCTGGTGGGCTGACCGCTCATCATGGTGGGTTTTTTTCTTTCTGTGCAAAGAATGTATTTTAATCACTTGAAAAAAAATATATATTGGTAAATTACTTGAATGGTACACTAAACAGAGACTTATAGAATTTGATATTGCCAGAATGCGATGAATTACAGAATTACAGAATTACAGTGAAATTTAAAACGAATAATGATTATGTTTAATCAGTTTCTATTCAAATGCGTTATATCAATGGAAAGTTTTTCTCCTGAGAGAAGTGCATTGCAGAGTCAGGGTTTGATAGCAGATGGTGGGGTGCATGCACTCACTACATCAGCATCTTAGCAGGATGAACCACTCAGTAGTGCCCTAACAAAGGCCATTACATTTTAAGTAATCTTCTTGGTGACATAAAAATTAATATTTGAAATTCATAAAATATTTTCAGGAAAATATTTAAAAATTTGTTATCCAAAATTACTGGTGGCAATAATATATTGAAATGAATGTGACTTAATGTTGGGATGAACTGAAATTTCATGTGCAACTCTGCCCCCACCAAAATAAACACATCCCACCTGTCTTATATTCTGAGTGATGAATGTCATTTCATATTAAATATTCACGACTCCAAACATACAGAGAGCAGCTAATTTCAGAACTGAATGTCTGTTATCACTCCTAATGAAGAGTAAATTGTTCTGTTTCTCTCTGACAGGAGTGGAACACCATCTCTCAGAGCTGAGGATTGTGCTGCTGGGGGGGAGACAGAGTGGGAAGAGTTCAGCAGGAAACACCATCCTGGGCAGAGAGGAGTTTGAGTCTGGAATAAGAACTGCACAGTGTGTGAAGAGACAGGGTGAAGTAGCTGGGAGACAGGTCACTGTGGTCGACACACCAGGCTGGTGGACTCATTCTGTGAAGGACACTGCAGAGCTGGATGAACAGGAGATTGTGTGCAGTGTGTCTCTGTGTCCCCCGGGACCCTGTGCTCTCTTCCTGGTCATTAAAGTGAGCTCAGCATTCACAGAGGAACGCCGGAGATCAGCAGTGGAACACCTGGAGCTTCTCAGTGAGAGAGTCTGGAGAAACACTATAGTGCTGTTCACCAGTGGAGACTTGCTGGGAGACAAAACTATTGAACAGCACATCGAGACTGAAGGGAGGGCCCTCCAAGAGCTCATAGAGAAATGTGGGAACAGGTATCATGTTCTCAACAATGAGAACAGGGCTGATGGGACTCAGGTCACGGAGCTGCTGGAGAAGATAGAGGAGATGATGGCAGGGCATGGAGGCTCTCACTATGAAATAGACAGAATGCTCTTACAGGAGGTGGAAGAGAAGAGGAGGGCAGTGGAAAATGGAGTGAAACAGAGGATGATGAAGGTTCAGAAACAGAGACAGACTCACCAAGCACTTTTTCATGGTTCGTATTTGCCATTGATTGAAATAAGTTATAGATGAATTACAGTGAAAATTAAAACGAATAATGATTATGTTTAATCAGTTTCTATTCAAATGCGTTATATGAATGGAAAGTTTTTCTCCTGAGAGAAGTGCATTGCAGAGTCAGGGTTTGATAGCAGACAGTGGGGTGCATGCACTCACTACATCAGCATCTTAGCAGGATGAACCAGTCAGCTGCGCCCTAACAAAGGCCATTACATTTTAAGCAATCTTCTTGGTGACATAAAAAAGATTTTTTTAATATTTGAAATTCAGAAAATATTTTCAGGAAAATATTAAACTATTTGTTATCCAAAATTACTGGTTGCAATAATATACTGAAATGAATGTGACTTTATGTTGGGATGAACTGAAATTTCATGTGCAGCTCTGCCCCCACCAAAATAAACACATCCCACCTGTCTTATATTCTGAGTGATGAATGTCATTTCATATTAAATATTCACGACTCCAAACATACAGAGAGCAGCTCATTTCAGAACTGAATGTTTGTTGGCACTCCTAATGAAGAGTAAATTGTTCTTTTTCTTTTTGTCAGGAGAGGAACACCGTCCCTCAGAGCTGAGGATTGTGCTGCTGGGGGGGAGACGGAGTGGGAAGAGTTCAGCAGGAAACACCATCCTGGGCAGAGAGGAGTTTGAGTCTGGAATGAGAACTGCACAGTGTGTGAAGAGTCAGGGTGAAGTAGCTGGGAGACAGGTCACTGTGGTTGACACACCAGGCTGGTGGAGGGATTATTCTGTGAAGGACACTGCAGAGCTGCATAAACAGGAGATTGTGCGCAGTGTGTCTCTGTGTCCCCCGGGACCCTGTGCTCTCTTCCTGGTCATTGATGTGAGCTCAAAATTCAGAGAGAAAGACAGGAGTTCAGTGGTTGAACACCTGGAGCTTCTCAGTGAGGGAGTCTGGAGACACACTATAGTGCTGTTCACCAGTGGAGACTGGCTGGGAGACACAACCATTGAGCTGCACATTGAGACTGAAGGGAGGGCCCTCCAAGAGCTCATAGAGAAATGTGGGAACAGGTATCATGTTCTCAACAATAAGAACAGGGCTGATGGGACTCAGGTCACGGAGCTGCTGGAGAAGATAGAGGAGATGATGGCAGGGCATGGAGGCTCTCACTATGAAATAGACAGAATGCTCTTACAGGAGGTGGAAGAGAAGAGGAGGGCAGTGGAAAATGGAGTGAAACAGAGGATGATGAAGGTTCAGAAACAGAGACAGACTCACCAAGCACTTTTTCATGGTTCGTATTTGCCATTGATTGAAATAAGTTATAGATGAATAACATCCATCCATCCATCCATCCATTATCTGAACCCGCTTATCCCGATCAGGGTCGCAGGGGGGCTGGAGCCTATCCCAGCATACATTGGGCGAAAGGCAGGAATACACCCTGGACAGGTCGCCAGTCCATCGCAGGGCACACGCACCATTCACTCACACACCATTCACTCACACACTCATGCCTACGGGCAATTTAGACTCTCCAATCGGCCTAACCTGCATGTCTTTGGACTGTGGGAGGAAACCAGAGTACCCGGAGGAAACCCACGCAGACACGGGGAGAACATGCAAACTCCGCACAGAGAGGCCCCGGCCGACGGGGATTTGAACCCAGGACCTCCTTGCTGTGAGGCGGCAGTGCTACCCACTGCACCATCCGTGCCGCCTAGATGAATTACAGTGAAATTTAAAACGAATAATGATTATGTTTAATCAGTTTCTATTCAAATGCGTTATATCAATGGAAAGTTTTTCTCCTGAGAGAAGTGCATTGCAGAGTCAGGGTTTGATAGCAGACGGTGGGGTGCATGCACTCACTACATCAGCATCTTAGCAGGATGAACCACTCAGTAGTGCCCTAACAAAGGCCATTACATTTTAAGTAATCTTCTTGGTGACATAAAAATTATTTTATTAATATTTGAAATTCATAAAATATTTTCAGGAAAATATTTAAAAATTTGTTATCCAAAATTACTGGTGGCAATAATATATTGAAATGAATGTGACTTTATGTTGGGATGAAGTGAAATTTCATGTGCAACTCTGCCCCCACCAAAATAAACACATCCCACCTGTCTTATATTCTGAGTGATGAATGTCATTTCATATTAAATATTCACGACTCCAAACATACAGAGAGCAGCTAATTTCAGAACTGAATGTCTGTTATCACTCCTAATGAAGAGTAAATTGTTCTATTTCTTTTTGTCAGGAAAGGAACACTGTCTCTCAGAGCTGAGGATTGTGCTGCTGGGGGGGAGACAGAGTGGGAAGAGTTCAGCAGGAAACACCATCCTGGGCAGAGAGGAGTTTGAGTCTGGAATGAGAACTGCACAGTGTATGAAGAGACAGGGTGAAGTAGCTGGGAGACAGGTCACTGTGGTTGACACACCAGGCTGGTGGAGGGATTATTCTGTGAAGGACACTGCACAGCTGCATAAACAGGAGATTGTGCGCAGTGTGTCTCTGTGTCCCCCGGGACCCTCTGCTCTCTTCCTGGTTATTGATGTGGGCTCAGCATTCAGAGATACACAGAGGAGATCAGCAGTGGAACACCTGGAGCTTCTCAGTGAGAGAGTCTGGAGACACACTATAGTGCTGTTCACCAGTGGAGACTTGCTGGGAGACACACCAATTGAACAACACATCGAGACTGAAGGGAAGGTCCTCCAAGAGCTCATAGAGAAATGTGGGAACAGGTACCATGTTTTCAACAATGAGAACAGGGCTGCTGGAGAAGATAGAGGAGATGGTGGCCAGGAACATGTTATTCGGACAGAAAGGGGATGAGCAAAATGCCTTTGAGGAGGAGTGGAGGAGAAGAGTGGCAGAGCTGATAGAGCAGATATTGAAGGTTGTGGTTGAGCCAGAGACAGAAGGATCCACACTGCCATTATGGAAGATGAGAGACGGCTTTCATTTTCGTCCACCTTCCTGTGAGTTTTATTCTTCTTCTTTTGACTGAGATTCTCAGCACTTACAGTTCAGCTTCAAGTCCATGAATGACAGACCTCTATGAACATTTTAAAACATTTTACACTCTTATAAACAGTTAATAATGCAGTAGACAGGTTAATACTTAGCTTTTATATACAGCATATTTTGCATACAACTCATCAATGAACACCAGACTAAAGTGCTATTTTAAAAACAACAGATTTAATGACCGTCTGAAAAACATTTGAACATCGGTTTTTCAGACGGCAATTATTAAATTATTTTTGGGTTAAAACATTGTTACAAGACCATTGTAAATCCCTTCCTATCATTGAAAATACTCACTGACATGTTTACTCACCCTCTGCCTGTGTTTATAGTCCTTAAATTTGGGTTTGAAAATATACAGTTGATGCCGCGACACTGTTCCAAAACATTGTACAGTTATACAATAATTCAAGCACAAAATTGGTTCTAATTGCCACAGCCAATGGCATGGTGTGGCTCTCTTGACTGTTAGAAATGACCTATTATAGCTTTAAACATGAATGAGAAACATCCATTCATCACGGGCAGTGATGCACATCATGACCTTAAATCATATGAATCAAAAAGATAAAAAAATATTCTTGTAGTATTTCCATAAAATATAACACAATATAATACAGATGAATTTGAGTGTAACAGCGTTTGTTGGTGTTGTTGTGTTACACTTTGTTGTACGTCGTTCTGGATAAGAGCATCTGCCAAATGCCAATAATGTAATGTAATGTTATGTTATGTTACAGTGAGCGGAGGGACTCCAGCCCCCTCTGAAGCAAGCAGCTATGTGTGGGATTATCAATCTGCTCATCAACTTTACAGTAACAAGGTGTCACAGTGGCTGAAAAGGAGCAAACCAGAGAGTTCAGCATCATCTGGATACGGAACAATGAGTTCTGGAGTGAGTGAAGTGGAGAAGGCTAACGGGGTGACACTGGAACAGGACAGTGTAGGTGACTCTCCAGACTAAACACTGCTCTACTCTGCCCCCATCTAGTAGCTGTTGTAAATGTTTAATCATGTGTTATTTTCCAAAATTCTAATCCTGTAGGTTTTCATTCCAACACAAACAAAGCACACCTCATTCAACAGCAAGAGATCTCATTCATTGCTAATTAGTAGAAACAGATGTGCCAAATTGGGGTTGGAATGAAAACATACAGGACAGTTTATATCCAGGAATAGGCTTGTGTAGCCCTGATATAAATCAAGGAATTGTACATTTGTCAGCCCCTAGAATTTCAGCATACTTTTTTTGTGGAAAAGGAAATAGGAAGAAAACAGAAGAGCTTTGAGGAGGAGTGGAGCAGAAGAGCGGCAGAGCTGATAGAGCGGATGTTGAAGGTTTTGATTGAGCCAGAGACAGAGGGATCCACACTGCCATTATGGAAGAAGAGAGACAGCTTTCATTTCTTCCACCTTCCTGTGAGTTTTATTCTTCTTTTGACTGATTCTCAGCACTTACAGTTCAGCTTCAAGTCCATGAATGACAGACCTCTATGCACATTTTTAAACATTTTACACCCTTATAAACAGTTTATAAAGTTTTTATGTACAGCATATTTTGCATACAACTCGTCATACATGAACACCAGACTAAATTACTATTTTAAAAACAACGGATTTAATAACCGTCTGAAAAACATTTGATCATCAGTTTTTCAGACAGTTATTATTAAATGATTTTTGTGTTAAAACATTGTTACAAGACCATTGTAAATCCCTTTCTATCATTGAAAATGCTCACTGACTTGTTGACTCACCCTCTACCTGTGTTTATAGTCCTTAAATTTGAGTTTGAAAACTTTGTTTGAACCTTGGCTTTGCCCATGTCATCAGCTCACTGCTGTGGAAGGACACAGTTGGTCTTGCTGGGTTCCTCTGGTTACTGCAGCACAGGTTCTTCCCTGTGGCTCACTTTGCACACACAGGCTACAGGATGTGAGACACTCCTCCCTGCTCTTTCCTTCAGCTGCAGTGCTCCTGGTGTGCAGGTGGTGTAATTCAAGAAACATTTAGAAAATACTTTGTATATAATATCTTACTCACCATTGTATCTTGTATGCAAAAGCTGAGTGGCCATCTCTGTATGTATGCAGGCATACCCACTGGTTGAGTTTAATGTACAAAACTCTCCTTGGACTGGTTCCCACTTACTTGTGTACGTATCCCTCCTGAGGCCAAGGCCAATATAGCTTGCGTTCTCAAGAGACTTTGCAGTTTTTTGTTCCCTGTGTTCATACTGAGCTGGGCAAAAAAAGCTTTTAAATATGCTGCCACATACAGGAATATTTAAAACTAAATAAGAATTGATTTGTTATGGTGAATTTGTTTCAGTTCTAAAAGACATAGAATATAGCAATATTGGAAACGGTCTTTGTGTCTCAACCTTATTTGTTCACTTGATTTTTAATCTCAATGAGACTTTACCTGTTTAAATAAAGGTCAATAAATATATGAATAAAATCTTATTTGTCCATATTGCTTATAGTACACTCACAAGCACTTTATTAGGTTTTTATTACACTTATTTTTTAGACTTCTACTGCTGTAGCCTATCCACTTAGTGTTATGATGCTTTGTGTGTTCAGAGATGCTCTCCTGCATACCACTGGTGTAACGTGTGGTTATTTGTGTTTCTGTCACCTCTCTGTCAGCTTTGATCAGTCTGGCCTTTCTCCTCTGATGTCTCTCATTAACAAGACGTTTCTGTCTACAGAACTACTGCTCACTGGATTTTTTGCTCATTCTTTGTAAACTCAAACTCTGTGTGAAAATCCCAGGCCATCAGCAGTTTGAGGTACTCAAACCACCCACCTGCCACGGGACCCACCGGACATGCAACATTAACTGAAGCTCCTGACCCGTATCTACATGATTGTATGCATTGTCCTGCTGCCACACAATTGGCTGATTAGATAATCATATGAATAAGAAGGTATAATAAAGTAAAAATGTTCCTAATAAAGTGCTCGGTGAGTGTATATCTGGTTAGTATTCAGGTGCAGTCTAATTACCAAACCAATTATCTGTTATTGGTAGGCGGGCTCTACTCTATTTAAGACACATTGTCCCCCTGCTCTGTGCTTGAGTGTTACATTGTGTTTCAGACACTGAGCCAGGTAGAGGTAGCCTGCACGGCTGGTTTTTCTCACTTATTTAAAGGCCTGTTACCCTTGTGGCACCCCGTGGGGAGAGAGAGGCAGAGAGAGCAAGAGTAGTTCATCAAAATGATCTTTAATCAGGTTCTGGTGTGCCTTCAGGGCACTTTCACAAAGTCCAAAAATAAAACTTGCTTTCTCAGCAAAAACGAAAAAAAAACACCGGCCAAAAAATTAGGTATCCCGGTCCGTCATTGGTTCTGGGTGGTCCGTTCCGCCCACGCCTTTCTGCAGGGCCTCCGAAGACCCGCGGTTCCCCCCGTGGTGTCGTTGCTCGTTTCAAGTGGCTGCTTCTCAACTCACTGGGCTTAGCCTCCGTCTCCCTCCGTACTCAGCCCCGCTCTGTGGTTGCGCCCCGTCTTTTGTACGGCCTCTCTCTCTCTCTTGGAGTCAGTCCGGCTGCGCCTGTCCAATTAGAAATGTTGATTATTTCTAGCTCGCATTCCTCACGCGTCTTTTCTCCGTGTCGCTGGCCATGGTGCTGATTCTCCCCGCCGGCTCTCTCCCCGGTGCAGCTCTGTTAAATACGAACAGGGGAAATACACGTGGTTAATAACCTTTCCTAGTGCTTGGCGCCGGCGCACGGGCCGTTCCACTCCAGTGGTGAACCGATTCCAGATCGGGCCACCACATTTCCTCCCCCTCAGCTCCACGCCCTCGGCGGGAGTGTCACCGAAGAGGCCCTCGTTCATCCAGGACAGGGCGTCTGCGTTCCCTTGGAGTCTCCCGGCTCGGTGTTCCACCTTGAATTTAAAACTTTGGAGTTCTAAAAACCACCGGGTCACCCGGGCGTTGGTGTCCTTACACCGGTACATCCATTGTAGTGGAGCATGGTCGGTTATAAGGATAAATTCCCTTCCCACGAGATAGTACCTAAGCTTCCCGACCGGCCACCTTATGGCCAGGCACTCCTTCTCCACCGTGCTATAGTTTCTCTCGTGTTTCAGCAATTTCCTGCTGATATACGTGATTGGGTGTTCCGTGGCATCCTGGATTTGGGAGAGGACAGCACCGAGTCCGGTCTCGGAGGCGTTGGTCTGTAACACAAATTTTTGTGAGAAGTTAGGGGTGGTTAGTACTGGTTCATTCCCCAGGGCGGCCCTCAGGTCTAGGAAGGCGCGGTCGGCGTCTTCGGTCCATATTACCGTGTGCCGGTGGTCCTTCTTTCTCAGCTCGTGCAGGGGGGCCGCTCTGGTGGCAAAGTCAGGTATAAACTGCCTATAGTACCCCACTAGGCCCAGGAATGTGCGCACTTGCCTTTTTGTGGTGGGTCGTGGCCAGTTGGTGATCCCATCCACCTTTTGGCTCTGGGGTCGGACGCACCCTCGTCCCACGGTGTGGCCCAGGTAGTCGGCCTCCTCCAGGCCCAGGCGACACTTAGCCGGGTTAGCGGTCAGGCCGGCTTCCCGGAGCGCCCCGAGCACTGCCTCCAGCCTCCTGAGGTGGCTCTCCCAATCAGCGCTGTGGATGACGATATCGTCGAGGTAGGCCGCAGCATACTCCCTGTGGGGCCTCAGTAGGTTGTCCATGAGCCTCTGGAAGGTGGCGGGGGCTCCATGCACTCCGAAGGGTAAGACCCGGTACTGGAACAGGCCATCCGGGGTGGGGAAGGCCGTCTCCTCCCTCGCCTGTGGGGTCAGAGGTACCTGCCAGTACCCCCAGGTGAGGTCCAGGGTGCTGAGGTAGCGAGCGGGTCCCACCCGGGGCATGGGGTAGGCGTCGTACCGGGAGATTTCATTTAACCTCTGGAAGTCGTTGCAAAACCTCCAACTGCCGTCCGGTTTTGGGACCAACACTATCGGGCTGGACCAGGCGCTTTGGGATTCCTCTATGACCCCCAGGTTTAGCATCCTCGCCACCTCCTCCCGGATGGTCTGCCTTCTCGCCTCCGGGATCCGGTAGGGCCGTAGTCGAACCCTCCTTCCTGGCTCCGTGACGATGTCGTGGTGGACCTTTGTAGTCCGGCCCGGGAGGTGGGAGAGCACATCCCGGTGTTGGCTCACCAGCTCGCGGAGGTCTTGTCGTTGCCGGTCGGTCAGCAGGTCTCCAGTGGCCACTTCCGGGGTTCCGGTGACGCCGCCTGTGGTTAAGCAGAGGGGAGCAGGGTCGTGCACGGGGACAATGCTCTTGTACATGGTGTTATTGTGTTATTATTATAGTCGCATACATTATTGCTCAATGTCCAGGTTCCAGAGGTTCCAGTAGCCTACTGCAGGGCAGGCTGGGCTTACTTCATTCAATGTTTTGTTTCTTCTTTTACCCACTAGACTACATATGGATAAATGTCTTGTTTTGGATTTTCTTTTAGCACTGAACCCTAATAACCCTTTTCATATCTACGCAACTGGCTGACTTATTTCAAAATGACTGACAGTGACTTTTACACTTATGTTGCATTTATGCTATATGGGATCAATCTCTCTGCATGACGAGACAATGCCTGCAAGAAATTGGTGCTTTTGATGATCTGCACTATCACATACACCCACATTTCCATGAAAAGAACCAATCACACAACTCACTTTCTCATACTCTTCCAATCGTATGTACACACCACCTTGGAGCACCTTTCTTTAACCAACATTCAGAACTTCCCCTCGCTGCTCATTGCCTGCGCTGCTTCTGTATCCTTTGCTTGCTACTGCACAAAATAAACTCTCCACCTCCCCAGCTACCACCAGTTTAGATCTGCTTCTAGGTATTAGGATAGTTTCCGGTATACCTCCTGTTTAGTACAGCAGATGTGTTGTGCTCCCTGGTGCATTCACTGTAGTAGCAGATCCATTCACCGCCAAACCTAAAAAATATTTACTTGAATGTTTTTTTTTCCCTTGAGATACACAGATGATGTGAGGGTTGTGGTGCATTATTTCAGGATATTCTGTTAAAATTTCTCAAAATGACAAACCATATAAGAATAACTATTATATTATGCAATATTTTATCATGTTCTTCAGCACTGGACTACACCAGGGGAAGCAGATCTCTACAATGGTGAGGAAACTGGCCATGTAAGGTTGGGAGTTCATATCTCAGGTGAGGTCCTGCAATTATACCCATGAGCAAGGGGCTCAGCTTAGATTGCTTCAGTATATATACAGCTGTATGGACAAAGAGCATGTAAAAATATCATGGGGTATGCTATTTAATAAATGATGATACTGCATTATAATAAACTCCCCGCCCCCTTTAGCCACCTGGCCACACCCATTCCTGAGTGAGATGCTTATACCAAAACCAGAACCCAGAACAGACTGTCATTAGGACAGGCATGATCCTTGTGTGAAGGTGACTTGATACAGAAAGAAGTCTTGATGGTTAACTGTAACCGAACAAAGATTGGTGTTCTATAAAACATATAGAAGTTCTCGGACCCGGACGTACACAGACAGGAGAAACCAAACCCCCCCACTTTGCCCTGCTCTCTCTGTCTCTCTCCCTCCCTTCCTCCATCTACAGGTCTATTGGTCATGAGTGCAGCTGCAGTCTACTCAGTGCAGGGATCAGACTGGGTCCAGGAGAGGGAGAGATTTTGTTTCTCCTACGTACTGGCCTGGATGGCATTCCCCCTGGCCCTGCTAAGCGGATCATCTTGAGAAAGTTTGACTGAGACCAGCATATTGCCAGTGCAATCAAACAGCCTTTGATTTAGAGGTGCATACTTTGTGTGTGTGAAAATATTTCCGCACAAAATCAACACAAGAAAGGTAAATAAATGAAATGAAAACAATCCTGCAGGCTTTCACGTGGAGGTGGACATAGGGCCCACCATATGATTAAAAAAACGGAAAGATTTTTTAAATTGAATTGTTTTGCAGGTGCAGCTTACTTCAATCAGAGGATGAGGATGTAACAATGTTCATAGTCACAGGTACATTTTACCTTTGCAGTTTAGTCATTTAGGAGGTGCTTTTGATCCAAAGGGATTTACAAGTGCAAGTTCCTTGGTATAGCTACAGTACAGTCTCTTCTGTTCTACAGGAAGCACTGCGGTTTTAAGAAAGTATAACTTTAACTTTTCTCACTTTGTTCACACACTTCAGACACACCCATCAGCACCTGCAGCCAATAGGAAAAATGTTTCAGGCACTAACATTCTCTCAGGTTTGAAGATATCAACTTTTCCGATAAACATCGCAGGACACACCCATGTTCTGAGCCGTTACGAAGTTCACTTTCACTTGACCTGAAATGCAGGTTATAGGAATGCTGCTCTTCACTACAACTACAAAACCCTCTCACCAAGTTCTGGCAGTCAGGTAAAAATATATTATTAACTTTCAGCAATGCATTCAGACATAATCTTTATCACATTGATAAACTGTAAACATAAATATTCACGCCTAGTCTAAAGCTCTCAATGTTTTCAGTTGAAGCTCTGTCGGAAATACTGCGTCATGTCTCAATCCAATAAGAAAGTAAAATGTAATCAACTCTCCACTTGTTGTATTGTGTAGACGGTATAAAAGTGAACACATTTTAACATGATCTTTTAAAGGAACATGAATGATGGGTTTGTCATTCATGGAATGGTTATAATAGATAGGGTATAAATGTCATGTGATATTTTCAAGAAATAACATAATAATTGTCTCAAATTAATTGGAAATTGTTATGGTCCTGTGTTCTGTTGTCGTGAACCACGGACCCCTTGCCGAGCTCAGACCTCACGTTCCCACGAGCAGTACCTCACAATGAGGTGTCTCGGGGACGAACTCAAGTACTCCGAACGTCCTGGAGCCCTGGTAAGTTCTACTGAACTTCCAGCCCAGTCTCGAAGTGAAGGATGTGATGCAAATCTGGTATGCGATGTCCTGTATTCAATGTATTCCTCTAAAGAATCTTTATCACATATGATTATAGTAAGATATACTTTATTATAATCAATCAAAAGAATAGAGTTATACAGATTACAGTGTACATATCATCTTTTGCAGTTTGCTGATCACATGCAAGTTACATATACCCCTTTAGCTCTTTCTAATTTACCTTTCCACCATGATGTTTAAAAATCAAGGTACACCCCTCAAATAGCCATCCTCTTTGGCCTTAGCCTTATCCTATAGCTCCCCCTTCTGGACGTTTAAAAGAAACTATTCCTAGAATATTATATTTATCTAACTATGATAACTTCTCTACATTTTTCTACCTTATATAGTACCTTAATGAGAAATTAAAGACATTAAAATAAAAGGAAACTTATAATGTGTTACTTTTCCTACTTCTACAAGTAATATAGATTATAATTTCCACTCCAGCTTGGTTATAGTTGTTCTGCGTGGCTCTTTCTTCAACAGCTCGTAGATATCTTCTGAAGCCAAATTCTAAGATCCTATTCTAAGGTCTAAAAGCTTATTCCTTATATATATTTTCTGCATACAAAAGCTGTCCCCAATATTTCAAGCGGGAAGACATTTATCTCTTATGTAACTTGTTTTTTAATGACCATATTCATTATTTCTGTTTTTCCAATTGTCATTTTCTCATACCTCAAAAGAAATTTCCCCAATACTTTATCTCATGTGCCCCTCCGGTTTGGGAATTTCCACCATCTTAATATACGTGTGGAAAAACACTAGCTTTTTTGTATTTTTTTAAGGAACCTATTCATCACTGGTGTCTGTTTCAATTTCATAGTCTCTCCTTGACTTCCTCCACACCTTGATTTCATGCAAGCCAGAAGTTAATGCCTGCCACCATCTCAATACCCTCTTCAGGCGCCCCTTTTTGTGGCGCCTTAAGGCAGGGGTATCCAATCTTATCCAGAAAGGGCCGGTGTGTGTGCAGGTTGTTGTTTTAGCACAGTACTAAGACAGCTGATTCTATTCATCAAGGTCTTGATTAAAGACCACGATTAGTTCATTAGTATAATCAGGTGTGTTACTGCTGGGTTAAAACAAAAACCTGCACCCACGCCGGCCCTTTTAGGATAAGATTGGGCACCTCTGCCTTAAGGGATCTACAAAGGACATCCAGCCAATAGCTGAGTGTAAATCATCCCCCAACTTCTTCTACAGTCAGTCCTTTGAATCTATCTGATAAATTATTTGTGCTATAATCAGGAAGGCCCTTGAAGCCTCTTAATATTCTTTCGGTATTGACATCCCTTCCATTTTCCTTTTCTCTCCTACATTTTTCCATCTTCTCATATTCTTTGATCTCCCAATTATCTTAATTGTTTTTCTCATCCTGTTGCTTTAACCAGGCCTTGTGCTCCTCCCCTGTAGGAGCAAGCCCACACGTGTCAACCAAGTATGTTATAACATCTATCGTCTCCCTGAATGCAAAACTCCCTGGGTCACCAATTTCCCGTTCAGCGTGTTCAGCATCTTCCATGGTCATGCTAGAACACATTCTACGCATGGCCTCAGTCAGGCCTTTAGCCTTGCTCTCTAAAACCCTGAATCTAAGTCCTCTGACTTCAGACTCCTCAGTATCCATATACGGTTCTACATTTATCTTGTACCACATATTTTTCTTCTTACGGGCGTTCTTACTACCACCTCGATGGCGTGTGCGAGGGGTTAACAATGCATTCCTTCTTAACCCATCCCACGTCAATCTCTCATCAGAGGGGCCTAGGGCCGGGTCCTCGACACTGTGTGTTAGTTTATCATTGTTTATTATCTTTAGTCTTGTAATTTATTATTTTTCATATTCATGTTTGGTGTTCTGTTTATATTCATTAGTCTTTGCACTCGTCTTCCCCTGTGATGTCTGAGTCAGTGAAGTATTCGCACCTGTCTCTCCTTATCTCGGCATCTCCTGATTCTCAGCAAATTGTCTACTCTCTAGACCGGAGCCGTTTGTATTTCATGTGTGTCTTTGTGAATCCAGTCCGCGTTTTCGTTTCCCCCTCGTTATTGTCCTATTACCCTTTCATGTGTCTCACCTGATGTTCATTTGTTAGACCGCCCTCACTCCCATGCCCCACCTAGTTTGTCTCATTCCCCTGTGTATTTATACCTGTCCTTTTCAGTTGCACGCTGCTAGTTCGTCTTGTCCTGTCTTTTGAGTCCCAAGCCCTGTATACCTTCCCCCAGTTCTAGCCTCCTTGTTCCCGAGTCCTTGCCCTTGTTCCAGAGTCCTTGCCCTTGTTTTTTCAGTATTTATTGACCCCTGCCTGCTTCCCTGGACTCTTCTTTGCTCGTTGGATATTTGTACCTCTGCCTTTTTGGACTGACCCCCTGATTTTTGACCCTGGCCTGTTTTTTGACTCCGCTCTGTCTGCCCATTTTTATATTAAACCTGCAATTTTTCTGCACCACTGTCTGTTTTTGGTTCCTCTGTTCCCCCCGGCATAACAGAAATTGTCACATAATATTATCTTAATTTGTATTTATTTTTATTTTGTAGGGGCAGCAATTCGCTTCTGTAGGCTATGTACTTTTGGAGCTGTGTTTAAAGGTTTTTGAAGATTTTATGCTGTTCTGTGTGAGAATCCACAACTGCTTTAAGACATATATCAGCCTTTTTATTGAGGGTCTTCAAGTGTTATGATAGCCTTTTCTGTAGTTTATTCCATTAAATGAAATGTTGAGTTTCAAGTATTAGAAAATGGCTGTAAAACTTGTTTGACTTGCCTACTCAGGGAGAAAAGGCATAAACAAAAGACATTGAACATTGTAAATAAAGAGATCAGCTTAGTTTTGAAGCGTACTTTAAATAAAAAAACACACTGATGCCTCTGAAAGGCATTCTAAAAGCTCTCTGTCAATGGAAAACATTCAATAAAACTGAAATAATGAACGAAGAAAGTGAACTATCCCTGTCCGAGGGAGAGGGAGAAAAGCCTGATGTTATAATGTGGCACACATTTTGTGTGTGAAAATATTTCAGTGCCAAATCAACTGAAGACTGTTAAACAAACTAAATGAAAACTGATAATCCATTGATAAAAATGTTGCTATTTAACAGACAAAACTGGGCAAAGACAGAGGGATCAACATGGCAGCTGGTGGGGTGACCGCTCATCATGGTGGGTTTTTTATTTCTGTGCAACGAATGTTTTTTAAGCAAATGAAAATATTTTTTATAAAAATAAATATTAGTAAAGTACTTGAATGCTACACTGAACAGAGACCTATTCAATTTGATATTGCCAGAATGCCATTTTGTAAACTGGTTCGTTTCTCTCTGTCAGGAGAGGTAGACCGTCTCTCAGAGCTGAGGATTGTGCTGCTGGGGGGGAGACTGAGTGGGAAGAGTTCAGCAGGAAACATCATCCTGGGCAGAGAGGAGTTTGAGTCTGGAATAAGAACTGCACAGTGTGTGAGGAGACAGGGTGAAGTAGCTGGGAGACTGGTCACTGTGGTCGACACACCAGGCTGGTGGAAGACGTATACGTTGAAGGACACTGCAGAGCTGGATAAACAGGAGATTGTGCTCAGTGTGTCTCTCTGTCCCCCTGGACCCTGTGCTCTCTTCCTGGTCATTGATGTGAGCTCAGCATTCACAGATCAATGCAGGAGATCAGTGATGGAACACCTGGAGCTTCTCAGTGAGAGAGTCTGGAGACAAACGATAGTGCTGTTCACCTGGGGAGACTGTCTGGGAGACAAAACCATTGAGCAGCACATTGAGACTGAAGGGATGGTCCTCCAAGATCTCATAGAGAAATGTGGGAACAGGTATCATGTTCTCAACAATAAGAACAGGGCTGATGGGACTCAGGTCACAGAGCTGCTGGAGAAGATAGAGGAGATGATGGCAGGGCATGGAGGCTCTCACTATGAAATAGACAGAATGCTCTTACAGGAAGTGGAAGTGAAGAGGAGGGCAGTGGAAGAAGGAGTGAAGCAGGGGATGATGAAGATTCACAAACAGAGAAAGACTCTCCAAGCACTTTTTCATGGTTAGTTTAAAAAAGAAATTTCATTCAAATCATTTTTAGATTAATTACAGTGGAAAATTATTATTATTCCTGATTATGTTCAATCAATTTTCAATCAAATCCACTTCATCAATGGCAAGTGTTTCTCAAGAGAAACTTGCATTTCTGTCCTTATTTTCTCCAGCCTTAGATTGTGCTGCACACTCAGCCGTGTGCGGTTGCAGAGAGAGACCATGTTGTAGATTACAAAGTGTGGAATATATCTATTTTTTAATTTGTAGATGAATTAGAATAAATCAGAAATGGAATTCTCTTTTTCTGAATTATTTTTGCTGCAAACCTTTTCATTTTTCTCCCAGTTGGCAATGCCAGTTTCATTCATAGTCCAGTCCCATCACTGGAACCCTTTTTGTAGATTACACTGACTGGAGAGAAACACACATCCTCTTTGAAGTGTGTGCTGCTAGCTGCCATCTTCTTTCCCCTGTACAGTGGTTGAGTAGAAGGAGCTCATTTCATGAGTGTGTTTAGGATGCCAACGCTCAGTTGACCAGAGATGGTTGTGAGTGCTTGATGAGACACAGAAACTCCTGCTGACTGAACTCTCCCTGCTGCTGCCTGTTGCACACTGCCCTGTGGAGCTGCCAGCCACAGCCTGTGCTGCACAGTCAGGGTTTGATAACAGACTGTGGGGAGCATCCACACACTGGAACAGTGTTTTAACAGGATGAGCCAGTCAGCAGCCCTGTAACACACTGGCAAGAAAATACATGAGAATATTCCTCTTGTCTTTAAAATGATTGTGTGATTATTCAAAATTCTTTATATTTTCATCTCAATATTAAATTACTGGAACTGGAAATTTCTTTAAGTTCATATGAGCAAAAGTCTCATCCAGAATTTTTCTTATATTTACTCACATCCCACTTGTCTTATACCCTGTGTGATAAAAGTATTTTTTTTATTAATACTCACAATTCCAAACTTATAGAGAGCTGCTCCTCTCAGAGCTGAATGTCTGGTAATGCTGATGATGACGAGTAAATTGTTTTCTTTCTCACTGACAGGAGAGGAACACCGTCTCTCAGAGCTGAGGATTGTGCTGCTGGGGGGGAGATGGAGTGGGAAGAGTTCAGCAGGAAACACCATCCTGGGCAGAGAGGAGTTTGAGTCTGAAATAAGAACTGCACAGTGTGTGAAGAGACAGGGTGAAGTAGCTGGGAGACTGGTCACTGTGGTTGACACACCAGGCTGGTGGAAGACTTATACTTTGAAGGACACTGCAGAGCTGGATAAACAGGAGATTGTGCGCAGTGTGTCTCTCTGTCCCCCTGGACCCTGTGCTCTCTTCCTGGTCATTGATGTGAGATCTTCATTCAGAGATACAGAGAGGAGATCAGTGGTGGAACACCTGGAGCTTCTCAGTGAGAGAGTCTGGAGACACACTATAGTGCTGTTTACCTGGGGAGACTGGCTGGGAGACAAACCCATTGAGCAGCACATTGAGACTGAAGGGAGGGCCCTCCAAGAGCTCATAGAGAAGTGTGAGAACAGGTATCATGTTCTCAACAATGAGAACAGAGCTGATGGGACTCAGGTCACAGAGCTGCTGGAGAAGATAGAGGAAATGATGGCAGGGCATGGAGGCTCTCACTATGAAATAGATAGAATGTTATTACAGGAGGTGGAAGAGAAGAGTAGGGCAGTGGAAGAACAAGTGAAACAGAGGATGATGAAGGTTCACAAGCAGAGAAAGACTCTCCGAGCACTTTTTCATGGTTAGTTTTTTCATTCACATTATTTTCAGATGAATTACAGTGGAAAATTATTATTATCCCTGATTATGTTCAATCCCTTTTCAATCAAGTGCACTTGATCAATGGCAAGTGTTTCTCAAGAGAAACTTGCATTTCTGTCCTTATTTTTGTCCGGACTTAGATTGTGCTGCAAACTGAGCTGTGTGCGGTTGCATAGAGAGACCATGTTGTAGATTACAAAGTGTGGAATATTATTGTTAGTTTCTAGATGAATTAGAATCAATCAGAAATGGGATTCTCTTTTTTTGAATTATTTTTGCTGTGAACTTTTTCATTTTTCTCCCAATTCGCAATGCCAGTTTCATTCATAATCCAGTCCCATCACTGGAACTGTCACGTTTCAGGTCTGTCTCGCCATGTTTTATGTTTATTCATGTTGTCTTAGTCACGTAGTGTCTTCATGTATTATGTTATTCTAGGTTCGTCATGTTGTTTAGTTATGTTTCATTACGATTTACTTTCTTGTCATGTTTAGTTATGTCTCGTTACGATTTATTTTCTTGTCATGTCTAGTTATGTTTTCGTACGATTATATTCCTGGTTATGTTTAGTGGTTATCGTCTTAGTTTCGCGTTGTGTCATGTTTTGATTTATGTTTATTGTTACGTTAACTGGTCGTTGTTATGCATACACTTTTACATGTTTTTCCGCAAACCTTGCGTTCCGCCTTTTCTCTCTCTCGTTCTGTCCTTCACTCCCCTAATGTTTCTATTTGTCTATTTACTAAAACTACTAACGCTAGATCAGGATTGGGTAGAAACTAACAAGACTAATCATGTGTTCATGTTACCTTACGTTTCTCGTGCATGTCATTTACTAATTTACTAATGCTAGGGCAGGATAGGTTTATTACTAACGATTACTAATCTCCTTGTTAAACTTGTCATCCATCGCACCTGTTTTCCATTTCCTTGCTACGCTCTAACTAATTGTCTACACCTGTCTACACCTGCATTTATAGCCCAGTCGCGCAACTGTTCACTGCGAAATTGTCTGCCTCTGTTTACCACGCAACTCTTGAGCATTATTTACTGTTTGATTACACGTTACGATCCACGCCTGTTTACCGACCATCGTTTATTGATTTCTGTTTTGTGACTTTCGTTTGTTTCTTGACTACGTCCCCGCCTACCGTTTTTGTACTTTTGCCCCGCTGATTGTTTCATGGTTTCGACTCCCGCTTCGCCCACGACTACGCCTCTGCCTGCCGTCCGCCTGTTCATCTGCCCCGCTGACAGCTCTCCTGCTACCGGACCTCCCTGCACGCCTACCGACTACGAGATTGCCTCTTCCCTCGGCACCGTGCTTTTTGTTTGTTTTGTATTTGTTTGGCTGGATCTACGTGTATGGACATTGCTTGTGTTGACTACTCTCCTGGGATTCGTCCCGAATAAAGCCCTGAGGGGTCTTTATATTACTATTGTTTCTGAGTCGTGCATTTTGGGTCCAACCCCCACGCACCCGTCTCAGGAACCCTTTTTGTAGATTACACTGACTGGAGAGAAACACACATCCTCTTTGAAGTGTGTGCTGCTAGCTGCCATCTTCTTTCCCCTGTACAGTGGTTAAGTGGAAGGAGTTCATTTCATGAGTGTGTTTAGGGTGCAGATGCTCACTTGACCAGAGATGGTTGCGAGTGCTTGATGAGACACAGAAACTCCTGCTGACTGAACTCTCCCTGCTGCTGCCTGTTACACACTGCCCTGTGGAGCTGCCAGCCACAGCCTGTGCTGCACACTCAGGGTTTGATAACAGACTGTGGGGAGCATCCACACACTGGAGCAGTGTTTTAGCAGGATGAGCCAGTCAGCAGCCCTGTAACACACTGGCAATTCAATAAATAATAATATTCCTCTTGGCTTTAAAATGATTGTGTGATTATTTAAAATTCTTAACATTTTATCACAAAAGCAAAGAAGGTTTTTGCCTCATTTTACACTTAAAAATGTGTTGAACTGGAAAATTCTTTAAATTGATATTAGCAAAAGTCTCATCCAGAATTTTTCTTAGATTAATCACATCCCACTTGTCTTATATCCTGTGTGATAAAAGTCATTTTTTTAATGAATACTCACAATTCCAAACTTATAGAGAGCTGCTCCTCTCAGAGCTGAATATCTGTTAACGGTGATGATGAGGAGTAAATTGTTTTATTTCTCTCTGACAGGAGAGGAACACCGTCTCTCAGAGCTGAGGATTGTGCTGCTGGGGAAGAGATGGAGTGGGAAGAGTTCAGCAGGAAACATCATCCTGGGCAGAGAGGAGTTTGAGTCTGAAATAAGAACGGCACAGTGTGTGAGGAGACAGGGTGAAGTAGCTGGGAGACAGGTCACTGTGGTCGACACACCAGGCTGGTGGACTTATTCTGTGAAGGACACTGCAGAGCTGGATAAACAGGAGATTGTGCGCAGTGTGTCTCTGTGTCCCCCTGGACCCTGTGCTCTCTTCTTGGTCATTAATTTGAGTTCAGCATTCAGAAAGGAACACAGGAGATCAGCAGTGGAACACCTGGAGCTTCTCAGTGAGAGAGCCTGGAGACACACTATAGTGCTGTTCACCAGTGGAGACTGGCTGGGAGACAAAACCATTGAGCAGCACATTGAGACTGAAGGGAGGGCCCTCCAGGATCTCATAGAGAAATGTGGGAACAGGTATCATGTTCTCAACAATGAGAACAGGCCTGATGGGACTCAGGTCACAGAGCTGCTGGAGAAGATAGAGCAGATGATGGCAGGGCATGGAGGCTCTCACTATGAAATAGACAGAATGTTCTTACAGGAGGTGGAAGAGAAGAGTAGGGCAGTGGAAGAACGAGTGAAACAGAGGATGATGAAGGTTCACAAACAGAGAAAGACTCTCCGAGCACTTTTTCATGGTTCGTTTTTTTACATTAAAATTATTTTCAGATGAATTACAGTGGAGAATTATTATTATCCCTGATTATGTTCAATCCGTTTTCAATCAAGTGCACTTGATCAATGGCAAGTGTTTCTCAAGAGAAACTTGCATTTCTGTCCTTATTTTTTCCAGACTTAGATTTGCTGCACACTGAGCTGTGTGCGGTTGCATAGAGAGACCATGTTGTAGATTATAAAGTGTGGAATATTATTGGTAGTTTGTAGATGAATTAGAATCAATCAGAAATGGGATTCTCTTTTTTTGAATTATTTTTGCTGTGAACTTTTTCATTTTTCTCCCAATTTGCAATGCTAGTTTCATTCATAATCCAGTCCCATCACTGGAACCCTTTTTGTATATTACACTGACTGGAGAGAAACACACATCCTCTTTGACGTGTGTGCTGCTAGCTGCCATCTTCTTTCCCCTGTACAGTGGTTAAGTGGAAGGAGTTCATTTCATGAGTGTGTTTAGGGTGCAGATGCTCACTTGACCAGAGATGGTTGTGAGTGCTTGATGAGACACAGAAACTCCTGCTGACTGAACTCTCCCTGCTGCTGCCTGTTGCACACTGCCCTGTGGAGCTGCCAGCCACAGCCTGTGCTGCACACTCAGGGTTTGATAACAGACTGTGGGGAGCATCCACACACTGGAGCAGTGTCTTATCAGGATGAGCCAGTCAGCAGCCTTGTAACACACTGGCAATAAAATACATGAGAATATTCCTCTTGGCTTTAAAATTATTGTGTGATAATTCAAAATTCTTAATATTTTCATCTCAATATTAAATTATTATTTTCACATTTCACACTAAAAAATGTGTTGAACTGGAAAATTCTTTAAATTGATATTAGCAAAAGTCTCATCCAGAATTCTTCACATCCCACTTGTCCAAACTTATAGAGAGCTGCTCCTCTCAGAGCTGAATGTCTGTTAACGCTGATGAGGAGTAAATTGTTGTCTTTCTCTCTGACAGGAGAGGAACACCGTCTCTCAGAGCTGAGGATTGTGCTGCTGGGGAAGAGACTGAGTGGGAAGAGTTCAGCAGGAAACACCATCCTGGGCAGAGAGGAGTTTGAGTCTGGAATAAGAACTGCACAGTGTGTGAGGAGACAGGGTGAAGTAGCTGGGAGACTGGTCACTGTGGTAGACACATCAGGCTGGTGGACTTATTCTGTGAAGGACACTGCAGAGCTGCAGAAACAGGAGATTGTGCGCAGTGTGTCTCTGTGTCCCCCGGGTCCCTGTGCTCTCTTCTTGGTCATTAATTTGAGCTCAGCATTCAGAAAGAAACACAGGAGATCAGTGGCGGAACACCTGGAGCTTCTCAGTGAGAGAGTCTGGAGTCACACTATAGTGCTGTTCACCAGTGGAGACTGACTGAGAGACAAAACCATTGAGCAGCACTTTGAGACTGAAGGGAGGGTCCTCCAAGAGCTCATAGAGAAATGTGGGAACAGGTATCATGTTCTCAACAATGAGAACAGGGCTGATGGGACTCAGGTCACAGAGCTGCTGGAGAAGATAGAGGAGATGGTAGCCAGGAACAGGGGCCTTTCCTTCATTATTGGGAAGAGTGATGAGAAAGGAAATTATATGAGAAAGGAAATTAATGAACAGAAGAGCTTTGAGGAGGAGTGGAGCAGAAGAGAGGAGGAGCTGTTAGAGAGAATGTCTCTGATTGTGGTTGACCCAGAGAAAGAGGGATCCACACTGCCATTCATGAAGCGGAGAAACAGCTTTGAAATGCTTCCTCCTTCTCGTGAGTATTAATAATCATATTCTGACAAACAAAATCTCTCAGCACTCTGTAAGTTTCAATTCTATTCAAAAACAACAAGTTTTACACCCTTTTAAATGGCAACTAATACAGTATACAAGTTAATACTGTGATTTTATATGCAGTTTGTCTTTGGATACATCTCCCACATTTACTATGCAGTCCGTAAGTAATTGCACAGTGACACTTTCTTTGTTGTTTTCTGTGTGTACTCAAATTTGAGAGTTTTTACATCCAGATTTGGTGAACCGTGTAGGAATTACAGTACAGTCCTTGTTGTCCCCAATGTTAGGGGAACAAATTTATTTGGACAATTGGCTGCTCAGAAGTTTCTTGGACATGTGTGTTGTTTCATCATTAGCTCATGCATAAAAGCAATGAAGATCAACCTATTCTAGAGTGATGGAAAGAGAAGTAAAAAAAAAAAAAAAGGACAGCTCATGATCCTATTCCAGTTTGTGTTAATTTATCCAATTACTTTTGGTCCCCTAAAATTGGGGGGACTATGTATAAAAAGGGCTGTAATTCCTACACAGTTCACCTAATGTGGGTGAAAAAACCCTCAAAGCTGAAAGTCTCTGTACTTTAGCCACGTAGGTATTGCTTTCTTTCAACTGTTTGCAGGGGTACAGAGCGAAAACCAATATATGTGTGTTTATATATATGTGTCACTGTCCAGACTGCACTGTATGAACACCAGACTAAAGTACTTCTTTAAAAACATAGGATTTAATGACCAGCTGGACAAACATATGAACAGATTTCTAATTTGGACCAGTTTTTCATGAGTGAAAATTAAGTTCATATGAGAAACTGATCCATGAACCAGAGAATGAGAGAACAATGATTCACATAATGATAATTATGTTACATTTTTTTACATTTTACATTTTTGTCATTTGGCAGACGCTTTTAATCCAAAGCGATTTACAAGTGCATATGTTCTTCCACAAGTCAAAGCATCACATCCATAACAAGGAAAATACACATGGAATGCTGTTCTAAACATATAGTCGTCATCATAAGTGCAATTATTTCTTTATTTTTTTATTTTTTTTCAATCAATTTTTATGTGATTCTGTGAATCAAAATACATTGAATAAATAATAATAATAAACATGTCACAGAATATAATGCAAATTAATTTGAGTGTAACAACTTGTTTTTGGTCTTGTGTTACAGTGAGTGGAGGGACTCCAGACCCCTCTGAAGCAGGCAGCTCTGTGCAGGGTTATCAATCTGCTCATGAACTTTCCATTAAGAAGGTGTCACAGTGGCTGGAAAGGGGCAAACCAGAGAGTTCAGAATCATCTGGATGTGGAACAATGAGTTCTGGAGAGAGTGAAGCAGAGTTGTCTGACACAGAGACACTGGTAGAGGACAGTGCAAGTGACACTCCAGACTAAACTCTTATTTACCCTGCCCCATGTGGTAGGTTGTGTAACTACTTTTCAAAATCTGCCAAATTGTAAATCTGCAAGCCTGAAATATCATCCATCCATCCATTATCTGAACCCGCTTATCCTGAACAAGGTCGCAGGGGGGCTGGAGCCTATCCCAGCATACATTGGGCGAAAGGCAGGAATACACCCTGGACAGGTCGCCAGTCCATCGCAGGGCACACACACCATTCACTCACACACTCATACCTACGGGCAATTTAGACTCTCCAATCAGCCTAACCTGCATGTCTTTGGACTGTGGGAGGGAACTGGAGTACCCGGACGAAACCCACGCAAACATGCAAACTCCGCACAGAGAGGCCCCGGCCGACGGGGATTCGAACCCAGGACCTCCTTGCTGTGAGGCGGCAGTGCTACCCACTGCACCATCCGTGCCACCTAAATATATCAAATATTTATTTTTATTGTTCAAAATTCATATTTTAATACTTTTGACTATGGAAATATGTTAATATGAAAAATATAAAACATTCTATAATTATGTCAGTTCTATCAAAGCGGTGCTGATGACAATGGGTATGTACAAATACAATTGAAAACTGCATCTGTCGTTATAATTTGAAAGCTGTGTCATGTGATGGTATATGTGACATTGATGATACCAAATGTACACGATGTAACATCTTTGTAAATCTGTGTCTGGCTCAGAGTGTAACAGCGCTTGGTTGCAGGTTTGAACCTCAGCTATGCTTACTTCCTGATATTCCCTTCCCTTGCTTTAATGGGGGAATCCCCAAAATATTTTTTGTGGGAGTTTGGAAGGTTCAGCAATAATTTACGAACACATGTTGAGGATTGAGGGGGCGGGGTGCGGGATAAGTACTGATAATTGAACTTGTGTTTTAACCCTTCCTCTCTACCTTATACCTTTTCAACCAATCAAAATGACTGCTATACTATTCTGCTGCACTAAGGAAAAAGGTTGTAACTTCGATTTTTGGCGAAAATTAGTTATTGTCTTTTTTAGGACAATAAACATAAGTTTTATCACGTAGACAAACATCAAGTTTCAATTCGGTTGTTTTTTTGGCAAAATAAGATGATGTTTTTGCCGTAACTTCACAAAGCCAAGGGGAAACTGTGGCAGAAGCCCGTGACGTCAGATACTGCTCTATGCCTTCGTTTCACGCTGCTCCTGATCACTCGAATGAAGTTACGGTGCGCTGCCCTGAAGTTACGGCACGCTGCCTTGTTCTGACCAACCATCCAAGTGAAGTTACTGTTTTGCCGCGCTGGAGTTACGGTGTTATGTCTATGTATTATATGCAATTAAATCACCTCAGACACACACTAACTTCAATAAAGTGTATGCAGTACATGTTTTGCAGTGCTTGCTTGTGTTAGATTATTGACATCTAGGTTTGAAGAATGGCATACTCTCGAGGGAAAATGATGGTGGAGATGGCTTTGAAACGTAAATGCCAAGATCAAGGTAAGAATGACACACGGGTGCATAAAAAAAAGATAATCTTTGTAGCCTGACTTAAAATCCAGTAATAGCTAGCGGTAGCCTTTAGCTAGCGATGCAAACTAGTAGGCTAACCTACTTCACAAACTAGACACAAACTTTGCAAGCCATAATCAACAACTTATCCAGTAACAAGTGGTGCATTAGAGAATGGCTTGTAGCATATCTTAATTCACAGCCTGTAATACAAGGCTACATGTACAACTTAAATAAAATTTGCTTCTCATAGGCTAGCTCTCGCCTGCCAATGACAGTCCACTGACTGAAAACTACGCAAGTTGGTTGGAGCCGCAACGACACACCGTCCACACACACCCACACACACCCACACACCAGCAGCAGGAATGTACCGTAAATCCTCAAATTGTGACCGGGGTCTTTTATTTACTTAGGCTGCAAAAAGCACAGGCCTTTATTTGGGGCAGGCTTGTATTCGAGGCAGGCCTTTATTTCTTATTAGGCTTCTGTTGTAGAATTTTATTCTTAGAAATAAAGTAAAAGGCTACACTTAAAGTGGGCCAACACAGTTCAACACTTCCTGTAACCATTCAGAAATCAATTAGTGTCGGCTTATCAGGAACACCGTTTCGTAAGTCATAGTGTCAGTCAGACTGAGTTTATTGCAAATATTCTCAAACACAATAAATCACATGCAAGTCCAGAATCCATAAAATAACAACTTGCCAGACACGCCTTCATGAACAATAACAAATTATCGTAGATAACAGCAGTTAAGGATCTTTTTTTCCTAAAGTGCGTTTTATTGTGAGACATGCGTTTCGTTTGGAGCAGCATATCGGTAGGCTATCAAAAGTTTTTCGCTTTGGTTTGGGATTTAATTTACTTTTGGACTGTTTGATTCTATTGCTAAATGTTGGGACTGATGGGCACTGAAATCTGGGGGGTATTTGATGATTCACTGTTAAGTTTTATGTAGTTGAAAGAGTGTCGGGATTTCCACCCGTCTGTTTATTGCGAGCCAAGGCAGCTGCTTTCATTCATTCATTGAATGTGCGCTGTGCTGTAAATACATGGAAACCTTATTGCGTAGCCAAGTAGCCTAAATTGAGTTATTTTTTAATTTTGCCTGATTTACTTATTATTAAATTCGTAGGCTGGAATGCCTCGCGGCAACAATTGTGTTTAAATGTATACTGCTTCAGCCTTTGGCAAGCTACTCAGAAGGGGGCGGCAAGCGACTGGTAGCTTGAGAGCAACGTGTTGGAGACCCATGGTGTAGGACAACGACTTTTCATTGGCAACAGTATGAAACCAACCAACAATATGAAATATTAAGAAGAGCTCTTTTATTTAATTGAGTTAAATCGAAACAATGTCTTCTAGTGCTCATGGACTGATAGCCCTACTGGTAGGCAATATTACCCCGGCTTGTATTTGGGGGCCGGCCTTTATTTGTCCGAATCGACCACGCCCCCGGCTATTATCCGAGGC
Organism: Conger conger; assembly: GCF_963514075.1. NCBI lineage: Eukaryota > Metazoa > Chordata > Actinopteri > Anguilliformes > Congridae > Conger > Conger conger. Next base: position 18,518,145 of record NC_083775.1, read on the forward strand.
CCAGCTTCAAATAGAATCCCGGACACAATTTGAGGATTTACTGTAGTAATTTACAGCCTACCTTTTGTTGAACCCTGGTTAAAATGCATGCCAAAAATCAGACGAGAAAGCAAATCCATTAAATCCACCACGAGTTTTTAAAACTTGCTGCCGGCTAGTCAAAACTCCCAGGTTGTCAGCAACAGGCTTTCAATTCTATCTATGCAATCCTAGAGTTTACTGTAGGTGTGGATTAGTGGGGAAATTAAAGCTAGTTGCAAAGCAGGCAGTTTCCTTAGCTCGATGTCACGTCTTGATTTGCCAAGAAAGAAAATAAAATTGATCATTGGACGAATCCACCATGTGACTCGTTGATGTCATAGGTGTCACGTTGTAAAGACCGAATAGCAACAATTCAACTTTGTTGTCAGACTCCTTTACTTTAAATTGCAGTTATATAAAATGACCAAATAAAGGCAACCAATCACATCCTAATCTTACCTAATTTGTGTGGGAGAACTTTGTTTTATCATCATCTGCAAGTTTCCATTCTATCCAGGTAAATGTATCAATACAGTGTTTGTTCATAATTTTTCGAAAAGACCTACACACATCATCAAAGTTTATTCCTGTATATATGATAATAATGCAAATACTGCAAGTAAAATCCCAATAAATATAAATTCCTACTATGTTTTCAGCAGACTGGCTTTCAACATTAAGATACAATGGGATGATTCTGAAATATCTTTGCTGTTATCCAAATAAACAAGCCAATGAGTCTAAATTAGTGCCTCATATCCAAACTGAAGAACATGTTTTATATGCATTAAAACATCAAAACACTCTCATTGTTAATACTGACGTCTGTCAGAGAGAGAGAGTGTGTGAATCAATCATGCGACTGTCTGTGTGGTATGAGTATGAAATACAGAAAAAACTTACTGATCTTTCATTTTCATATCATGTTGATAAATGTGAAGCCATTTTATCATCGTGAGTCCAACAGGGTCAATATTGCTTAAATTTTAAGTGAAAGTTATCATTGTTATCATAACATTGTGCTATAAAATAGAAGTTAAGGTCTTTTGCCTTGGTATGACCGATTGTCATTTTGTGGGCAATGCTAAGGCAGAATACAGTAACTTCCGAAAAAGGGTCAAAGGTCAAATTTGAGTTCAAAATTTTTTTGTGGATTAATACAGGTATACACTACAAAATGTGAAAATGACAATATTATACCTATAAATTGTCAGGACATTAACATAACTTTAAAGTCATTTTTCTCAGTTTCACACTCTGGGGAGTTAAGGTCTTTTGCCTTAGTAGGGCAGTATTGTTTTGAGCCCATATTATAAGTAACAATTAACTGAAAAGGTTTTGATAAGCATTCAGTATTCACAGGAACACAACCCCTATTATGAAATTCTTTCCAGAGACTTCCCCGTGGTGGATGAAAAGGATCTTATCACTGAAGCTGATGAATGTCTTCAGAATCATTACTGAAGCTTACTGAACTTTAAGTTACTGAACTAATCTTCAATATATGTCTGATAACACTACTTAAATGTAAAGAGATATTAACTCTGTTTATACATGGAACTTATTTTTAGAAAATATGCCAAGCAATTTACAGGATCTTTCTCTGTGCACTTAATCTTGATTTGTTCAGATTTGTTGAAAGAATTTGTAATATTTGCTTTAAATAGAATTATTTTGGTGCATTACATTAGAAGGTTGAAGCATGTGCTATTAGGTGTGGTGTCTTCCTGCCTTTTTTTCCCTGATGGGTTCACAATAGGCGGCACGGATGGTGCAGTGGGTAGCACTGCCGCCTCACAGCAAGGAGGTCCTGGGTTCGAATCCCCGTCGGCCGGGGCCTCTCTGTGCAGAGTTTGCATGTTCTCCCCGTGTCTGCGTGGGTTTCCTCCGGGTACTCCGGTTTCCTCCCACAGTCCAAAGACATGCAGGTTAGGCCGATTGGAGAGTCTAAATTGCCCGTAGGCATGAGTGTGTGAGTGAATGGTGCGTGTGCCCTGCGATGGACTGGCGACCTGTCCAGGGTGTATTCCTGCCTTTCGCCCAATGTATGCTGGGATAGGCTCCAGCCCCCCTGCGACCCTGATCAGGATAAGCGGGTTCAGATAATGGATGGATGGATGGATGGATGGGTTCACAATAAAAACTTAAACTGAGTCATTAAACTGGCAGCGATGCTGAAATGGACTTTCTTTCATTTGGAGTAGCCTGGAACTGATTCTGCTTGGACTGTCACAGCAGGTCTGCGAAGGTAATAAAGGTAAAGGTAATAAACACTGCTGTAATTTCTACATGGTGAAACTAAAATGTATAAACATTATTCAAATCTGTCAATGTGCACTTTAATCACATGATTTTTTGATGAATTTGATGAATCTCAAATTGTGGAGTACAGAGGCAAATAAATACATTATGGATCTTTGTCTCAAACATTATGGAGGGCACTGTAAATTCAAGGAATGAACGAATATTGTGAAATATTAATTATGCACTATTTTGTCATGCCTTCAGCATTGTCCTATTTGTAGCAGATCTCTACGATGGTTAGGAAACTGGCCATGTAAGGTTGGGAGTTCATATCTCAGGTGGGGTCCTGCAATTATACCCTTCAGCAAGGGGCTCAGCTCAGATTGCTTCAGTATATATACAGCTCATTATTGGCACATACACATACAGCTGTATGGACAAAGAGCATGTAAAAATATGAGCTGTATAAGGGGGTATGCTATTTAATAAATGATGATACTGCATTATAATAAACTCCCCACCCCCTTTAGCCACCTGGCCACACCCACTCCTGAGTGAGATGCTTATACCCAAAGCAGAACCCAGAACAGACTGTCATTAGGACAGGCATAATCCTTGTGTGAATGAAGGTGACTTGATACATAAAGAAGTCTTGATGGTTTACATTAGATAACTGTAACTGAACAAAGATTGGTGTTCGATAAAATATATAGCAGTTCTCGGACCCGGACACACACAGACAGGCCTGGATGGCATTCCCCCTGGCCCTGCTAAGCGGATCATCTTGAGAAGGGTTGACTGAGACCAGCATACTGCCAATGCAATCAAACAGCCTTTGATTTAGAGGTGCACACTTTTTGTGTGTGAAAATATTTCCGTACAAAATCAACACAAGAAGGGTAAATAAATTAAATGAAAACTGATGATGAGTTGATAGAAATCCCTCGAGTTTCTTCTTTCTCTGCAGAACCTTTTAAACATTTAAACAGAAAGGTTGACCAGCGTGCTGCCAGAACAATCCTGCAGCCTTTCACGTGGAGGTGTATATAGGGCCCATAATATGGTTTTAAAAAACTGAAAGATTTTTTAAATTGAATTGTTTTGCAGCTGCAGCTTACTTCAATCAGAGGCTGAGGATGTAACAATGCTTGTGTTCATAGTCACAGGTACATTTTACCTTTACAGTTTAGTCATTTAGGAGGTGCTTTTGATCCAAAGAGAGAAAGGCCTTTTCTCTCTTTGTTCACAGACTTCATACACACCCATCAGCACCTGCAGCCAATAGGAAAAATGTTTCAGGCACTAACATTCTCTCAGGTTTGAAGGTATCAACTTTTCCCATAAACATCGCAGGACACACCCATGTTCTGACCCATTATGAAATTTACTTTCACTTGACCTGAAATGCAGGTGCTCTTCACTACAACTACAGAACCCTCTCACCAAACTCAGGGAGTTGTGGCAGTCAGGTAAAAATATTTTATTTATTAACTTTCAGCAATGCATTCAGACATAATCTTTATCACATTGATAAACTGTATACATAAATATTCATGCCTAGTCTAAAGCTCTTAATGTTTTCAGTTGAAGCTCTGTCGGAAATACTGTGTCAGGTCTCAATCCAAGAAGAAAGTAAAACGTAATAAACTCTCCACTTGTTGTATTGTGTAGACGGTATAAAAGTTAACACATTTTAACATGATCTTTTAAAGGAACATGAATGATGGGTTTGTCATATTCATGGAATGGTTATAATAGATAGGGTGTAAATGTCATGTGATATTTTCAAGAAATAACAAAATAATTGTCTCAAATTAATGGGAAATTGTCACATAATATGATCTTAATTTGTATTTATTTTTATTTTGTAGGGGCAGCAAATCGCTTCTGTAGGCTATGTACTTTTGGAGCTGTGTTTAGAGGTTTTTGAAATTGGTGAAAAACTGAATTTTGTTAAAAAACTGAAGATTTTATGCTGTTCTGTGTGAGAATCCACAACTGCTTTAAGACATATATCAACCTTTTAATTGAGGGTCTTCAAGTGTTATGATAGCCTTTTCTGTAGTTTATTCCATTAAATGTTGAGTTTCAAGTTTTAGAAAATGGCTGTAAAACTTGTTTGACTTGCCTACTCAGGGAGAAAAGCCATAAACATAAGACATCGTAAATAAAGAGACAGATCAGCTTGGTTATGAAGCGTACTTTCTTCTTTAAATGAAAAAAACACACTGATGCCTCAAAGCGGTTCTAAAAGCTGTCTCTGTCAAAAAAACATTCAATAAAACTGAAATAATGAACGAAGAAAGTGAACTATCCCTGTTAGAGGGAGAGGGAGAGAAGCCTGATGTTATAACGTGGCACACATTTTGTGTGTCAAAATATTTCAGTGCCAAATCAACTGAAGACTGTTAAACAAACTAAATGAAAACTGAAAATATGTTGTAAAAATATTAGCATTTTTAAATTTTTAAATTTTTAAATTTTTAATGCATTTACTGGGCTCCTTAGAGCTAATTTGACAGGAACCAGCGCCGTAACGCCCAGGGGTTCCCTTCGCGTCAAATCACAAGAGCCGTGCCTAACCGACCCTTTAAGTTGGCAGAAACTTGCTGGCCTCACAGCTTAGAACTATCACATGGGTACCAAGCTCTCAGTTCGGTGTAGAACTCAGAGGCTGAGGGTCCAGTCAACACAATACATGCAACACAGTCATGATAGTTGCGAGCCCAGGTCGGCGAAGCATTAACTGGGCTCCTTAGAGATAATTTGACAGGAACCAGCGCCGTAACGCCCAGGGGTTCCCTTCGCGTCAAATCACAAGAGCCGTGCCTAACCGACCCTTTAAGTTGGCAGAAACTTGCTGGCCTCACAGCTTAGAACTATCACATGGGTACCAAGCTCTCAGTTCGGTGTAGAACTCAGAGGCTGAGGGTCCAGTCAACACAATACATGCAACACAGTCATGATAGTTGCGAGCCCAGGTCGGCATAGCATTAACTGGGCTCCTTAGAGATAATTTGACAGGAACCAGCGCCGTAACACCCAGGGGTTCCCTTCGCGTCAAACCACAAGAGCCGTGCATAGCCGACCCTTTACGTTGGCAGAAACTTGCTGGCCTCACAGCTTAGAACTATCACCTGTACCAAGGGACTGCCGATCGGTCAGTCCTTGGTCCCCATTGTCCCCCTCAATATTCAATTGTAATTTAGGCTGAAAAGGTACAAGATGAATTAGAGTCATGGAGATCACGCAAGTTACAAACAAAATAATTTATTTGCAGACGGGTAGGCAGTTAGCGTAGAATCACAAAGTCAATTACGAAAAGACAAATTGAAGATAAAAAGAACAGAGTGAAATAGTCTTACCCAGCCTGCTTTCGCTACACACATATACAAAGTATGCACAGTGTGGGAAGTCGAGTGCGATCTTCCCTGATAGGCTCGTCTCCCTGGCTTTTATGCCAAATCATGTGTTTGATGCAGGCGGCAGTGCCATAAATTAGCCTGGTGGGGTTGTCGAATCTTGAATTTAGACCCCCACCGTTGGGGGTTGTTGCGTAGGGAAAATGAGATGATTACCAAGAGAGGACGTGTAGGTTTTCCCTTGAGTTATTGAAACTATGGTTTATTAAAATCCATTTGGTATGAAATGTATCTCATCTGATTCCTTGATTTTACTGGATCACATCCATACCAAACAGATTATCCTAATGTTTTGTTATGGTGCAGTTATCATGAAACCTCCCTCCTGTGTATCCATTTTACATGTAATTCCTGTTATTACAACAATGGGCATAATGCAATACAACAAGGATCACATGGGCAATGTTTACAATATTGTAACGGGTCTATTGACCATCTCAACCACAGTTCTGAGGTTTTCCTCCAAGTGAGTAGTCCCTGGGGTAATGACAGCAGTGCCCAAAAGAGGGCACTGTGGTACTGCCCGGAGTCTTTCCCCCTGGAAGTGACCAGGTGTGGGGTCATAAGATATTAGGCACATTCTTTTCCCGGGAGTTTTAATGGCCCTCATGGCCTAATTGCCCGGGAACCGCTCATCCACCCACCATATATCTATCCCTTATCTTCTTGGCGTCACTGGTCTGGAACTCGTCAAAAGGTACTACAAACAGCATTGTCCTTTGTCCCTTTTGACACACACCAGAACCCCCACCTCACAAATGGCAGAACCCCCAGCTCACAGGCTCCTCACAGCACACTTCGCCTCCCTCCTACATTTTCATACCACAAAAAAAAAAAAAAAAAACCACTTTTTATTAAATTATTCATTAACATTCCAAAGTCATCTGATGGAAGTTAAGGTAACGTGTTAAAGTGGAATCGAACCCGGCCCTGGTCTTGCAGGATTCCTGCAGCACAGGTTCTTCCCTGTGGCTCACTTTGCACACACAGGCTACAGGATGAGAGACACTCTCTGCTCTTTCCTTCAGCTGCAGTGCTCCTGGTGTGCAGGTGGTGTAATTCAAGAGACATTTAGAAAATACTTTGTATATAATATTCATCACAATTTGTGAATATTGTATATATCTATGTGCTATGTGCTTTAAGGATTATTATTAAATAATAAATCAGTTCAAAGTATTAGTTTCAGTAACAATGAACTAAAAAGCGCTCGATAAGCGCTCGAAAAGCATTTTGGATTCACAGGAACCCAACCAGTGGGTAGCACTGCTGCCTCACAGCAAGGAGGTCCTGGGTTCGAATCCCCGTCGGCCGGGGCCTCTCTGTGCGGAGTTTGCATGTTCTCCCCGTGTCTGCGTGGGTTTCCTCTGGGTACTCCAGTTTCCTCCCACAGTCCAAAGACATGCAGGTTAGGCTGATTGGAGAGTCTAAATTGCCCGTGAGTGTGTGTGTGTGAGTGAGTGTGAGTGTGTGTGAGTGTGTGTGAGTGTGTGTGAGTGTGTGAGTGTGTGAGTGGTGTGTGTGTCCTGCGATGGACTGGCGACCTGTCCAGGGTGTATTCCTGCCTTTCGCCCAATGTATGCTGGGATAGGCTCCAGCCCCCCTGCGACCCTGTTCAGGATAAGTGGGTTCAGATAATGGATGGATGGATGGATGGATGGATGGATGGATGGAGGAACCCAACCCCTATGATGAAATTCCTTATGGACACTGCCCCCTGGTGGAAGAAAAGGATTTAACTTTGTCAGATACTTTAGCCGTCATGATCTTCGTCACTGAATCCAGTGAATAATTTCAGAATCATTACAGAAGCTTACTGAAATTTAAGTTAATAATTAATTAATCAAAATCTGAAATATGTCTGATTAGACTACTTAAATGTGACAGGATATTTCTGTTTATACATAGAGCGTATCTTACTCTGTGCATTTCATCTTGATTTGTTCAGATTTGATGATAAACTTTAGCTTTAAATACAATTATTTGTGTAGTATCTGTTCATTACATAAGTTTGAAGCATGTGCTGTCGGGTGCGGTGTCTTCCTGCCTTTTTGCCAAATGGGTTCACAATAAAAACTTAAACAATTTACTCAGATGAGTCAAACTGGGTCATTAAACTTCCTGAGATTCCTTTAAAGTGTGGAGCAGCCTGGTACTGATTCTGCATTGGACTGTCACAGCAGGTTTGCAAAGGTAATAAAAGTAAACATTCTCTTTTACAGGAAGGAAAGACGTTGACACATGAATGTGTTTAACGTAGGCCTATTTATACTTTTCTGATAGTTACTTTATAAAGGACAGTGGTTAGCTCTCATTATATAATCCCCCACATACTTTGCAACATGGCACATATTTACAACAAAAAAGCAAGAATATTGATGAATATTTTAATCTATTTATGGATAATTGTAAGTATCACACTATGCAATATAATTAATCACTTTATAAGTACACAATTTAAACATTGCTGTTGTTATGAATTTGAGAAATTTGCATTGTCTTGTGACATAACGACCATGTGAGCTTTTGGGCATTCACCTGAAAAGTTGGAAAAGAGCTGTGCTGACCAGTGGCTGGGGAGAGGTTGGGTGGGTTGTTTCGGCTTTAAGTTAATCTCAAATGTTGGATGATTTTCAGTGCTCTTGTTCATTGTGTTCTTGTGTAACGTACTAGTTGCATAGATTATTGCTCAGGTGGCAGTGTCTCCTTTTCTTTGAAAAGAGGTTACAATGGCATACTGCTGGGCTGGCTGGCCTTACTTCATTCATCTTATATTACAAATATTTTTTGAATAGCTTTTAGTTACATATTTCAAATATAGTGGAAACATTACACATTCAATTCCAAATCAAAGCATTAAAATGTTTTATCAAGTCTTTGTTATTCCTTTACAGGAAGCAAATAAAAGGAATATTAATCTGTTCAAAACAATGGCAATGTCGACATTTTTCTCTTCAAACTGAAACACTTACTGCATAAACTGAAGAAAGATTTAACTTCACTTTAAATTACTGAACTAATATTTAGTTGCATAACCATTGTTGCATAACCATAACCATAATTCTCTTTGAGCCAATCGATGTGTTCCTTGACAAATTTTAACCAATTCAACACATGCCATTTTTTCAGCAATGGTGCTTTACAGGGGCTTTTTGCTGATAGCTTAGCTTCGATCAAATGTCTTCTGACAGTAACAGCACTTACAGGTAATTGTTGATCATCTTTGATCTTTCTGACCCCTGCCATGTCCACAACCCTGAATCCAGCTGAAACGTGCTCATCTGCCGTGTCTACACTGCAGGTACCATGCAGGTCACTGCACACTCGTAACCCTCCAGACAGACCGAATGTTTCATTTACATTTACATTTTGTGTTATTAAAACCTTGCCTAGACACGTATTCAAGTTTTAGGTGTAAGCAGGTAAAAGGCAACTGCTATTTTTCTCCAGTTCATTTGTCAATGGGGGATTTTTTTATTTAAAGTGTTTGAATAATAATAATAATAATAATAATAATAATAATAATAATAATAATAATAATCCTTATTGGCCACAATTGTGGAAATTTGCCTTCGGCTTCACAGGTTGGTTAAAACACATCATAATACATAAATAGCACAACATGCACAGTACAGACGAAAATAACAGACGTGGTTCTGGTGTAAAAGATGTTTATGAATTTAAACATTACAAAGTTATTGAATTTGGTCTGAAAGACATTTTATAAATATTCTTGGTTAACGCCGCGGCTCGATGGTGTCTCCCCCGAGGGCAGTTTTGTAAATTCTTTAAAAAGGGGATGAACAGTATCAGACACAATTTGTCTGGTTTTTTGTTTCACCTTCTTCTTGTATATACATCCCAATTGTTTCTGCTCTTTCCCAATAATTTTACTGGCCATGTTTGTAATTCTGGACAGTCTATTTTTGTTCTTAGACTACAGATGCCCATCCACATGCCCCAAACCACTTTCAACAAGACTTCTGTAAACAGTGTCTAAAATGTTGTTGCTTGTATCGTAAGAATACAATTTCATGATTAGATACAAGCACTGCATTGCTTCTTTTAAAATGTATTCTGTGTTGGCTGTAAAACTTAAAGTGCAATCAAAAAAGGTTCCTAAATATTTAAACTCCTTTACTGCTTCAATATGCTTATCATTAATCAAAACAGGTTGGAAATAGTGACAGGCATTATGCAGACTTATAACCAGACAATAACCAACTCCTTTGTCTTACTTTTGTTAATAAAAAGGGCACTGTCTTCACACCACTTGATAAACTCACCAATATGGTGGAAATATGTAGACTGATTATCTGTGTTCTCTGTCTGCATAAGACCATATACAGGAGCACCCCAAGGCTGCGTGCTCTCACCTGTGTTGTGTTCTCTGTACACTAATGAAACGCAAGTTATGAATTCAATCTGCCAGCTGTATAAATATGCTGATGACATGGTGCGAGACCATATAACTCCTGTGGCAGATAAAAAGGCCTGAAAGACACGGTCATCATTTCATAATCCGGGGTGCAGATCTGTTCATGAACGTGCATCTGCGTGGCCCATTTATTTTCCAGAAATATATACAGTCCTCCGCCGATCGATTTCTTTGACAGGTGCTCGTCTCTGTCTGCCCTAATTATTGTATATCCGTCAAAAGAGACTATTGCTTCCGGCTTTAGCCATGTCTCCGTTGGGCAGATTAGATTACACAATGAAGTCTGTTCGTGGGTCAGTCTCGCTTTGAACTCGTCAATTTTACTGTTGAGAGTTTGATAGTGTGATGGTAGGGAAATCTGGAGCCGCGTCTTCTCAATCTCTTGCGCACACCTCCTCTTGAACCTCTTTTCTTTATTTTAGTTATCGGCGTTTTCCTCCACCACCTGTGTCTCAAGATCTCTGTACAGTCCATGGGAATGTGAGCTTCAAAACTCCCGACTTGAGCTTGGAGCGTCAACATCTGATCTCTAGTGTAGGTAAGACGCCACTCGCCGAAAGCCGTAGCAGCAGAGCGATGTAAAACGCAATCCAAACCTTTTGAAGTTCCATATTAAGAAACTGGTTACTCTGTTATTCTCATGAGGTTAAACACATCAACGCAATAGACAAAATAAAAATAAAGCCTAAAAACATACAAACAAACCACCAACGTGAAGCACTGGGTCAGCAGTCGCACCGCGGCCCGGAAATGAAACAAAAAACATTAATAATGTCATCATTATCAATAATATAGCGCTAAATAGGATGCTTGTGATCTATCCCTGGTGCCAGTAGGGGTAGCTGTATGAGTGAAACACGGTTGAGGAGTTTCTGTTGCTCTCTGTGACTCTTTGGCTTCCGCTCCAGTGTGTGGCGTAGCTTCACTAAACTTGATCAGATGACGTGGTGCACTCGTTCTGGAAAAAGTTGCTATTGATGCAAAGCTCCCCCCGGAGCAATACATTTACTCTCTCACATACCTAATCCTACAGCACATACATACACGCCAAGCTGGCTGGCACACACACTGGAAGAACCAGCCTGTGCTGTCAGACTGCCTGACAGGTGTGTCATTTTGTTTCCTATCCACATTCTGACTACCTCCCATTGGAACCAAAAGGCAACCCATGACATTGTCAAAGCATTTAAACAGACGTCATGGAAAACTATCAATATTCACAGAATCATTTCAAGCAGATCATTTCTTTTTCAGCTGGAAGGAGTGAACCTGGACTACAAGTCAACAGGTACTGTAATTATATGATTAAAACTGTGAATTAACAGGATGAATATGGTGTATCAGCTAAAATAAAGTAATGTAATTGCATTAACTATAAGAGATAAACAAAGCAGCAACAAGATGGTTTGTTTCAGTGAATTGGTCTACACATTCACATACATATGCTATACATATTTGTTCATGATTATAATTTTTTCATGATAAGTTCCTAAAGAACCATTGAGGGAAAATGCTACTACAATAAAAATGTTAGTTTGTAAACGATAAAGATTTAGCAATGATAGTCGGCTCTTGCAGTATATAGGTTTTCAGCAGGGCTTCATCTTCTGTTTTTCTGGCTGTTTTTTTAGGGTGGTTTCATTGGCCATTGCGCTGGTTATTATTGGCCATTGAGCTGCTATTATCATACAGACCTGGCAACCCTGCAACATGGACATCACAGAGCAAGAACAATCTGGACTGATGTAGTACTTTGTCTTTCACTCAAACCCATGTAATGACATGAAACACTTGTCTGACTAGGACTAAGTGTCCTGTGTACATGGAAATAGACTAGACCTCACTGCCGCAATCCCACAGAATGTTTACACTTTGACTTAAAGGGTAAGCATTACAGAGCTAAAACTATGAGGAAATTGTTTCAGGCAGGCAGCTATTTATGTCTATCACACTGATAAATTATTGGCCGAATACGTATTCATGCCTCGTCTACAGCTCTCAAGTTCTCACTTGAAACTCTCAGTCTAAATTATTCTGTGTATTCTGTCTAAAATCTCAATCAACTCTCACTTGTAACATAATGTAGAATGGGTACAAATGTTTTTTTGATGTGATAATGTGGTAGTGTGAATGGCTACTTTCCAAGTACTTACCTGTTTGACTTACCATAGCAGAGAGAAAATATAACAAAGAGATTGAAGATTGAACTTCAAGGGATAGTTCAGTTTCATTTTTCAGTATTTTTTCTCAATTCATAGAAAACCACTGATGCTTCGAATGCCCATTGTGAAGCTGACATGCTGTCAGAAGCTTTGCTAAACATGTAGAATATAATAAATCACTCAAGCTGTCTGTGTGAATGAGACACATGGAATAATATGAAAATACCTACTGAGGAAAGTGAATTATCTCTGTAAGATCTGAATCAAAAAGAGGGAGAAAATTATGTGGCACACTTATGTGTCACACTTTTTGTGCGTGAAAATTGACACATGATGGGTAAATGTACAAAAAAAAAACCAAAATCAAAATACCATTAAAATAATTTTATTTGCAAGATGAAACTGGAGAATGACAGAGGGACGAACATGGCAGCTGCTGGTGTGACCTCTCATCATGGTGAGTTTCTTCTTTCTGTGTAGAACATTTCATTGATTTAAATGATTATTTAAATATTTATTTAAATGATTGTACATTTTTTATTCAAACCGCTGATGTGTTTGTAAACTTTAATTATTAATCTCTGGCAGCAAAGGAACACCATCTCTCAGAGCTGAGGATTGTGCTGCTGGGGGGGAGATTGAGTGGGAAGAGTTCAGCAGGAAACACCATCCTGGGCAGAGAGGAGTTTGACTCTGGAATAAGAACTGCACAGTGTGTGAAGAGACAGGGTGAAGTAGCTGGGAGACAGGTCACTGTGGTGGACACACCAGGCTGGTCGACTTATTCTGTGAAGGACACTGCAGAGCTGGTCAAACAGGAGATTGTGCACAGTGTGTCTCTGTGCCACCCGGGACCCTGTGCTCTCTTCCTGGTCATTGATGTGAGCTTAGCATTCAGAGAGAATGACAGGAGATCAGTGGTGGAACACCTGGAGCTTCTCAGTGAGAGAGTCTGGAGACACACTATAGTGCTGTTCACCAGTGGAGACTGGCTGGGAGACACAACCATTGAGCAGCACATTGAGACTGAAGGGAAGGTCCTCCATGAGCTCATAGAGAAATGTGGGAACAGGCATCATGTTCTCAACAATAAGAACAGGGCTGATGGGACTCAGGTCACAGAGCTGCTGGAGAAGATAGAGGAGATGGTGGCAGGGCATGGAGGCTCTCACTATGAAATAGAAAGAATGCTCTTACAGGAGGTGGAAGAGAAGAGGAGGGCAATGAATGATGGAGTGAAACAGAGGTTGATGAAGGTTCAGAAACCGAGAAAGACTGTCCGAACACTTTTTCAGGGTAAGCTTTTTTCATTGATTTAAATTATTTTCATATGAATTACAGTGGAAAATTCAAATGAATCATGATTATGTTAAATCAATTTCCATTCGAATGGATTCTATCAATGAAAAGTATTTCTCCCGAGAGAAGTGTATTGCAGAGTCAGGATTTGATAGCAGACGGTGGGGTGCATCCGCACACTGGATCAGAATCTTAGAATGATGAGTCACGCAGCAGTGCCATAACTAAGGCAATTCAATTTAAAGTCTTGTTCTTGTTGACATAAATAATATTTTATAAATATTTGAAATTCAGAAGATATTTTCATCACAATATTAAACTTATAATCAGAAATTTCTGGTTGCAATAATATATTGAACAGAATGAGCCTTATGTGGGTATGAACTAAAATCGCATGTGCAACTCTGCCCCTACCAAAATAAACACAGCCCACCTGTCCTATCTTCTGATTGATGAATGTCATTTCATGTTTAATATTCACAACTCCAAACTTACAGAGAGCCCTTGATCTCAGTGCTAAATATCTACTAACACTCCTGATGAGGAGTAAAATGTTCTCTTTCTCTCTGACAGGAGAGGATCACCGTCTCTCAGAGCTGAGGATTATACTGCTGGGGGGGAGACTGAGTGGGAAGAGCTCAGCAGGAAACACCATCCTGGGCAGAGAGGAGTTTGAGTCTGAAATAAGAACTGCACAGTGTGTGAAGATACAGGGTGAAGTAGCTGGGAGACAGGTCACTGTGGTCGACACACCAGGCTGGTCGACTTATTCTGTGAAGGACACTGCAGAGCTGGTCAAACAGGAGATTGTGCGCAGTGTGTCTCTGTGTCCCCCGGGACCCTGTGCTCTCTTCCTGGTCATTGATGTGAGCTCAGAATTCAGAGATACACACAGGAGATCAGCAGTGGAACACCTGGAGCTTCTCAGTGAGAGAGTTTGGAGACAAACTATAGTGCTGTTCACCAGTGGAGACTGGCTGAGAGACAGAACCATTGAGCAGCACATTGAGACTGAAGGGAGGGTCATCCAAGAGCTCATAGAGAAATGTGGGAACAGGTATCATGTTCTCAACAATGAGAACAGGGCTGATGGGACTCAGGTCACAGAGCTGCTGGAGAGGATAGAGGAGATGATGGCAGGGCGTGGAGGCTTGCACTATGAAATAGATAGAAGACTCTTACAGGAGGTGGAAGAGAAGAGGGCAATGAAAGATGGAGTGAAACAGAGGTTGATGAAGGTTCAGAAACCGAGAAAGACTGTCCGAACACTTTTTCAGGGTAAGCTTTTGTCATTGATTGAAATGATTTTTATATGAATTACAGTGTAAAATTAAAATGAATCATGATTATGTTAAATCAATTTCCATTCGAATGGATTCTATCAATGAAAAGTATTGCATTGCACAGTCAGGATTTGATAGCAGACGGTGGGGTGCATCCAAACACTGGATCAGAATCTTAGAATGATGAGCCACAACTGAGATCATTAAATTTCAAGTCATGTTCTTGTTGACATAAAACACATTTTTATTTGCGTTTGAAATTCAGAAGATATTTTCATCACAATATAAAAATACTGATAATCAGAAATTCCTGGTTGCAATCATATATTGAAAAGAATTAGACTTTATGTGGCTATGAACTAAAATCTCATGCGCAACTCTGCCCCTACCAGAATAAACACAGCCCACCTGTTTTACTTTCTCAGCGATGAATGTCATTTCGTATTTAATAGTCACAACTCAAAACTTAAAGAGAACCCTTCATCTCAGTGCTAAATGTCTGTTAAGACTTCTGATAAGGAGTAAAATGTTCTCTTTACCTGTCGGGTTTTTACACTCTCCGAAATAATGAGGATGACTATTTTAAACGCATACGTCTCAGTGCTCACGTGGGCGCCAATTATGTAGGGGAAGCAGTGTATACTGCAATTAGTAATCAGTCTCATAAAATTACTATTATCTAAAATATCTAACCACAAATGTAGTATTTTTATTAATTATTAAAATAACCAATCTTAGCGATTAAACATACAGATAACCTGAAGGTTGGAATTCTTCGGATGATGAATTTGAGTCGGCTCCCATGTCATACAACACCAAACACCGGGTTTAATAAGATAATTTATTCAACAAAATTACAAACACAGAGTAGACAAGGACAAAATTAATCACGGAGAATGAATGATAACCAAGAATGCTACATGGAATGCTAACAATGGAATGTGTGTGTGCGCGCGTCTTAGACAAAGGACCAGGGTGTGTATGTGTCGGTGCGGGTGTGCGTGTAATTGCAGCAGTAACTTATTTTTGCCTAGAAGAGAGAGGGGAGGACACAAGGTTTGATTGTATTGTGTGCGTTAGTCGTTATTAGTGGAGTTTGGAAGAGTTAGCTGTGGTTAGGAGTAAAACACGTATGTGATTAACTCTAGCGTTTACATACGGGATAATGGCGAACCGATTCACATAAGCTACACAGCGAACATAATCACATAATAAAGTCGACTAACGTTACAAAAAGAAAACGCATACATTCACAGCAGGCGAACCACAATTAAGACTTAACTAAACAGTGGCTAATGCCTGGGATGTTTAGTCAGTCTGACTGAGTCCGTTTACGTCTTGCTGTCTCCAGTCGTGGGTGTCCAGGAGAGACGCGATGGTGAACTTCCGTGGAGAGCAACGTGCCAGTTGGTGTCCTTGGCTTTAGCCTAGGCAACGCAACGTGTGTTCCGGTCATCTGAAAGAAGGGTGCTGGTTGCAGGCCGCAAAAGTTTATTGGGCTGTTTGTGATACGTGGGGTGTGTGCCAAGTTCCCGGTTGCTTGGAAGTTTTCCCGGTGGCTATCTAGCACAGCACGTACACTAGTTCACCGGGTTGAAAGTGTCCTACACTTAGTTACTGTGAAGTAAGCTAACTTGCGTGGTATGATGTCGGCCTCTGTCTGAGCTGGCAGGAGGGTGAGAGAGAGAGAGAACCTCTGCCGCTGTCTGAGCTGGCAGGAAGGTAAGGGAAGAGAAGAGAACAGTGGACAAAGAAGGGGTGGACAATGCGATTGTCCTTGCTCTCATCTGTGAAAGTTTATTGCTCCTGGCATTACAGTATTGGTTTAACGGTACCAAGTTACATGGTCCCTACCCAATATAAAAATGTTTATAATTGGTTGCAATAACATATTGAACAGAATGAGACTTTATGTTCGTTTGAACTCAAATCTCAGGGGCAACTCTGCCCCTACCAAAATCACCACAGTCCACCTGTCCTATCTTGTGATTGAATAATGTCATTTCATGTTTAATACTCACGACTCCAAACTTACAGAGAACAGCTCATCTCAGAGCTAAATATCTGTTAACACTCCTTATGAGGAGTAAAATGTTCTCTTTCTCTGACAGGTGGGGAACACCGTCTCTCAGAGCTGAGGATTGTGCTGCTGGGGGGGAGACTGAGTGGGAAGAGTTCAGCAGGAAACACCATCCTGGGCAGAGAGGAGTTTGAGTCTGGAATAAGAACTACACAGTGTGTGAAGAGACAGGGTGAAGTAGCTGGGAGACAGGTCACTGTGTTCGACACACCAGGCTGGTGGACTCATTCTGTGAAGGACACTGCAGAGCTGGATAAACAGGAGATTGTGCACAGTGTGTCTCTGTGTCCCCCTGGACCATGTGCTCTCTTTCTGGTCATTAATGTGAGCTCAGAATTCAGAGATACACACAGGAGATCAGCAGTGGAACACCTGGAGCTTCTCAGTGAGAGAGTCTGGAGACACACTATAGTGCTGTTCACCAGTGGAGACTGGCTGGGAGACACAACCATTGAGCAGCACATTGAGACTGAAGGGAGGGCCCTCCACGAGCTCATAGAGAAATGTGGGAACAGGTATCATGTTCTCAACAATGAGAACAGGGCTGATGGGACTCAGGTCACAGAGCTGCTGGAGAAGATAGAGGAGGTGGTAGCCAGGAACATGGGTCTTTCCTTCACTATACGGGAGAGACAGAAAGGTGATGAGCGTAATACCTTTGAGGAGGAGTGGAGGAGCAGAGAGGCAGGGCTGATGGAGCAGATGTTGAATGTTTTGGTTGAGCCAGAGACAGAAGGATCCACACTGCCATTATGGAAGATGAGAGACAGCTTTCATTTTCTTCCACCTTCCTGTGAGTTTTATTGTTCTTCTTTTAACTGAGATTCTCAGCACTTACAGTTCAGCTTCAAGTCCAGGAATGACACCTCTATTTTAAAACATTTTACACCCTTATAGACAGTTAATAATGCTGTAGACAGGTTAATACTTGGCTTTTGACCGTTAGAGCTGACCTATTGTACCTTTAAACATGAATGAGAAACATCCATTCATCACAGGCTTTGATGCACATAATGACCTTAAATCATGTGAATCTGAGTGTAACAGAGCTTGTTGGTGGTGTTGTGTTACAGTGAACAGAGGGACTCCAGCCCCCTCCAGTAACAAGGTGTCACAGTGGCTGAAAAGGAGCAAACCAGAGAGTTCAGCATCATCTGGATACGGAACAATGAGTTCTGGAGTGAGTGAAGTGGAGAAGGCTAACAGGGTGACACTGGAACAGGACAGTGTAGGTGACTCTCCAGACTAAACACTGCTCTACTCCATCTAGTAGCTTTTGTAAATGTTTAATCATCTGTTATTTTCCAAAATTCTAATACTGTAGGTTTTTATTCCAACACAAAGAAAGCACTCCTCATTCAACAGCAAGAGGTCTTGTTCATGTCAGGGTTTTCCTACTCATTTTCTAGGCAGTTCCGTTTTTCGGGCTCACGCATGCAGATTGCTGGCTTGGTTAATTGGTATCCAGGTACCGTCTAATTACTAACCAATTATTTGTTATTGGTAGGCGGACTCAACCCTATTTCAGACTCATTGTCCCTCTGCTCTGTGCTTGAGTGTTTCATTGTGTTTCAGACTCCGAGCCAGGTAGCGGTAGCCTTGGGGTAGGCTGGTTTTTCATTAGCGACATGAAGGCGTGTTACCCTGTATTTGGGTAACTATATCAGGTTTTCTTTATTATTTTCTTCCACCTCTTAAGTCAAAATAGACTCTTGTACCAGGTCTTCAGTTCTGTTTTAGTTGGGGAGTTTTCTGTCCTGTTGTCCCCTTTCTCCTCTCGTGGTTCCCCTCGATTATATTGGGGAGAACCCGAGACTATATTAGCGGTTATCACACGTTCTGGTGGTATCTTGAAGATTCCCTTTTCAGTCGTGTCTGGTCCTCTGTCCCCACTCTCTCACAGAAGTCATATGGAGGAACCAGCGACCCCACCAGGGCTAAACAAGTGCAGGCTAATCAGCATGCTGCGATAGCTGCTCATGAAGGGGGCTTAAAGACCCTCCAGGCCCAACAACAGGCTATGAAGGCTCAACAGGGTCAGCTCATTGACCAGCTGCGCTGTCAGGAAGACTGTATGCAAGAACTAGCAGACAGTCTCCACTGGCTGGTAATCAACGCTCCACCCCCAGTCGCGCAACCACTCTCCCATGACACCCCATTCACTTCTGTCAGTCCTAGGGAACCCAAACTCCAGCTCCCTTGTGGTTTCCTGTCCCAATGTTTAATTTTTTGAAGACTCAGCCGTCCAGGTTCGCCTCTCACAATTCGTGGGTGGCGTTTATTTTCTCCTTATTAACCGGGATGGCCCTCGCCTGGGCAGATCCCTTAATCCGTTCAGATGCCCGATTATGTGAGACGTAGATCGGCTTATGACAATGTTCCTTTCGCAGCCCCTATTGCCGTCCACTCCTCTCTGACCTATGACAAGCCCATGCAGTTGAGGGGCTGAGCTAGGGGGAGTTGGTGTCAGTGCTGCTGTGGGCACACCGGGCAGGCTCGCCCTAGGCAGACGGAAAATGGGGGGTCTCACTGAGCAGGCGAGAGGGCCAAGTGAGACACCGGTTCAATTCCTTTTGCACCCTGTTGACTGTCCAGTTAAGGTGGGACCGTTTCTCACTGAACACCAAAGCTTTTTTCAATTCTGGGGCCCTGCAGTGTTTTATTGATGCCCAGTGGGCTGAGGCGTGGGCATTCCATCACACCCCCTAGCGCAGTCGCACTATGTCTCGCCCTTTGATGTTTGCCCATTGGGTACAGGGTTAGAAGAGATCACAGCCCCAGTCAACATGCACATCCCATTTAGGCGGCACTCAGAGGGTATTCCTCTCTTTTTAATCAACTCCCCCACCTCCTGACATACCGTCCTGGGTCTAAGAATACCAAGCCGGACGCCCTTTCCCGGTTGTATGACGGGTCAGTGGAGGACCGTCCCCCTACACCCATTGTTCTGGTCGTCCGGATCGTGGCTGCAGTTTCTTGTGATATTGAGACTGTTGTGCAGGAGGCTCAGCGTTTAGAGCCAGGCCCTGTTAGCGACCCTCCAGGTCGCATGTTTGTCCCTGGCAGGGTACGTGCTCAGGTACTTCTGTGGGGCCATTCTGTGGGGAATCCATCAGACCCACGAGTTCTTTAGCAGGCGGTTCTGGTGGCCTGGGATGAAGCGGTATGTACAAGAGTTTGTGTCAGCCTGTAATTGATTATTATTCCCCTAGATTATATTGGGTAGAACCCTTGACTATATGAGTGGTTATCACACGTTCTGGTGGTAACTTGAAGATTCTCTTTTCAGTTGCATCTGGTACTCTGTCCCTGCTCCCTCACAGTTCATTGCTAATTAGTAGAATCAGGTGTGCCAAATTGGGGTTGGAATGAAAACATACAGGAATAAGCGTGTGTAGCCCTGATGTAAATCAAGGAATTGTACATGTGTTAGCCCCTAAGCATTGTAGCATACTTTTTTGTGGAAAAGGAAATAGGAAGAAAACAGAAGAGCTTTGAGGAGGAGTGGAGCAGAAGAGCGGCAGAGCTGATAGAGCGGATGTTGAAGGTTTTGATTGAGCCAGAGACAGAGGGATCCACACTGCCTTTATGGAAGAAGAGAGACAGCTTTCATTTTCTTCCACCTTCATGTGAGTTTTATTCTTCTTCTTTTGACTGAGATTCTCAGCACTTACAGTTCAGCTTCAAGTCCATGAATGACAGACCTCTATGCACATTTTAAAACATTTTACACCCTTATAAACAGTTAATAATGCATTAGACAGGTTAATACTTAGCTTTTATATACAGCATATTTTGCTCATCCATGAACACCAGACTAAAGTACTATTTTAAAAACAACGGATTTAATAACCGTCTGAAAAACATTTGAACATCCGTTTTTCAGACGGTTATTATCAAATTATTTTTAGGTTAAAACATTGTTACAAGACCATTGTAAATCCCTTCCTATCATTGAAAATGCTCACTGACATGTTGACTCACCCTCTGCCTGTGTTTATAGTCCTTACATTTGGGTTTGAAAATATACAATTGTCGCACCAACACATATAATAATTCAAGCACAAATTTGGTTCTCATTGCCACAGCCAATGGCATGGTGTGGCTCTCTTGACCGTTAGAAATGACCTATTATACCTTTAAACATGAATGAGAAACATCCATTCATCACAGGCAGCGATGCACATAATGACCTCAAATCATATGAATCAAAAAGATAAAAAGAATATTCATGTAGTATTTTCATAAAATATAACACAATATAATACAGATGAATTTGAGTGTAACAGCTTGTTGGTGTTGTTGTGTTACAGTGAGTGGAGGGACTCCAGCCCCCTCTGAAGCAGGCAGCTCTGTGTGGGATTATCAATCTGCTCATCAATCTTCCAGTAACAAGGTGTCACAGTGGCTGAAAAGGAGCAAACCAGAGAGTTCAGCATCATCTGGATACGGAACAATGAGTTCTGGAGTGAGTGAAGTGGAGAAGGCTAACAGGGTGACACTGGAACAGGACAGTGTAGGTGACTCTCCAGACTAAACACTGCTCTACTCTGCCCCCATCTAGTGGCTGCTGTAAATGTTTAATCATCTGTTATTTTCCAAAGTTTTAATACTGTTTTCATTCCAACACAAACAAAGCATACCTCATTCAACAGCAAGAGATGTCGTTCATTGCTAATTACTAGAATTGTGCCAAACTGGGGTTGGAATGAAAACATAAAGGACAGTTGATATCCAGGAATAGGCTTGTGTAGCCCTGATATAAATCAAGGAATTGTACATTCGTCAGCTCCCTAGAATTTCAGCATACTTTTTTGTGGAAAAGGAAATAGGAAGAAAACAGAAGAGCTTTGAGGAGGAGTGGAGCAGAAGAGCGGCAGAGCTGATAGAGCGGATGTTGAAGGTTTTGGTTGAGCCAGAGGGATCCACACTGCCATTATGGAAGAAGAGAGACAGCTTTCATTTTCTTCCACCTTCCTGTGAGTTTTATTCTTCTTTTGACTGATTCTCAGCACTTACAGTTCAGCTTAAAGTCCTTGAATGACAAACCTCTATGCACATTTTTAAACATTTTACACCCTTATTAACAGTTAATAATGTTAACTCATCATACATGAACACCAGCCTAAAGTACTATTTTCAAAACAACGGATTTAAAAACCGTCTGAAAAACATTTGATCATCAGTTTTTCAGACGGTTATTATTAAATGATTTTTGTGTTAAAACATTGTTACAAGACCATTGAAAACCCCTTCCTATCATTGAAAATGCTCACTGACATATTGACTCACCTTCTACCTGTGTTTATAGTCCTTAAATTTGAGTTTGAAAATATATAGTTGACAGACCAACACTGAACCAAAACATTGTGCAGTTGTTCAATAATACAAGCTCATTGGTTGAAAATTGGTTCAAATTGCCACAGCCAATGGTTTGAGGGGAGTGGCGGCCTCTTGAGCCTTAGAAATGATGTATTGTTCCTTTTAAACATGAATGATGCACATCATGACTTTAAATCATGTGAATCAAAAAGATGAAACAATATTTATGTAGTATTTGCAAAAAATAGCAAAAATATAATACAGATGAATTTGAGTGTAACAGCTTGTTGGTGTTGTTGTGTTACAGTGAGCGGAGGGACTCCAGCCCCCTCTGAAGCAGGCAGCTCTGTGTGGGATTATCAATCTGCTCATCAACTTTCCAGTAACAAGGTGTCACATTGGCTGAAAATGAGCAAACCAGAGGGTTCGGCATCATCTGGATACGGAACAATGAGTTCTGTAGTGAGTGAAGAAGAGATATCGGTATACGACAGTGCTGGTGACACTTCAGACGAAACACTTTTCTCCTCTGCCCCCATGTGGTAGATTGTGGAACTACTTCCTAATCTTTTTTTTGTAAAACCAGCCCCCACTATTTTAACAAACATTTCATCTTCATTGTTTTTGCTAAAAATTGTTTCATTCTTCTGACAAGAGATTTGTGTTTGTGATCAAGTGTAGCAGAAAGGCCTATGTACAAAAACAACAAAATACAGTTGAAAACTGTTTGTGTAGTTATAACTTATGGTGTGATGTGATGGTCACTATTATGGAAATTATAAAACATCTCTATATCTGTGGTTCTGGCTCAGTGGGTAATGGCATTGGGTTGCAGGTTTGAACCTCGGCTATGCCCATGTCATCAGCTCACTGACAGGGAGTCTGCTGTGGAAGGACACAGTTGGTCTTGCTGGATTCCTCTGGTTACTGCAGCACAGGTTCTTCCCTGTGGCTCACTTTGCACACACTGGCTATAGTGTATAGGATGAGAGACACTTCTGGTGTAATTCAAGAAACATTTAGAAAATACTTTGTATTTAATATCTTACTCACCATTGTACCTTGTATGCAAAAGCTGAGTGGCCATCTCTGTATGTATGCAGGCATACCCACTGGTTGAGTTTAATCTACAAAACTCTCCTTGGACTGGTTCCCACTTACTTGTGTACGTGTCTCTCCTGAGGCCAAGGCCAATATAGCTTGCGTTCTCAAGAGACTTTGCAGTTGTTTGTTCCCTGTGTTCATACTGAGATGGGCAAAAAAGTTTTTAAATATGCTCCCACCTACAGGAAGATTTAAAACTAAATTAGAGTTGATTTGTTATGGTGAATTTGTTTCAGTTCTAAAAGACATACAATATAGCAATATTGGAAACGGTCTTTGTTTCTAAACCTTATTTGTTCATTTTATTTTTAATCTCAATGAGACTTTACCTGTTTAAATATAAGTCAATAAATATATAAATAAAATCTTATTTGTCCATATTGCTTGTAGTACACTCACCAAGCACGTTATTAGGTATTTATTAGACTTATTTTTTAGACTTCTACTGCTGTAGCTTATCCACTTAGAGTTATGATGTGTTGTTTGTTCAGAGATGCTCTCCTGCATACCACTGTTGTAACGTGTGGTTATTTGCGTTACTGTCACCTTCCTGTCAGCTTTGACCAGTCTGGCCTTTCTCCTCTGATGTCTCATTAACAAGACGTTTCTGTCTGCAGTACTGCTGCTCACTGGATTTTTTGTTGATTTTTTTTTTTTTTTTGCACCATTCTTTGCAAACTCAAACTCTGTGTGTGAAAATCCCAGGAGATCAGCAGTTTGAGATACTCAAACCGCCCTGTCTGCCACCAACAATCATTCCATTCCAAAGTCACTTAGATAATCTTTTCCCCATTTTTTCCCCATTCTGATGGTTGACCTGAACATTAACTGAAGCTCCTGACCTGTATCTACATGATTGTATGCATTGTACTGCTGCCACACAATTAGATGATTAGATAATCGTACAAATAAGTAGCTGTAATAAAGTAAAAATTTTCCTAATAAAGTGCTTGTGATATCTGGTTGGTATCCAGGTGCAGTCTAATTACCAAACCAATTATCTGTTTTTGGTAGGCGGGCTCTACTCTATTTAAGACACATTGTCCCCCGGCTCTGTGCTTGAGTGTTACATTGTGTTTCAGACACTGAGGCAGGTAGAGGTAGCATGCAAGGCTGATTTGTCTTACTTTTTTAAAGGCCTGTTACCCTGTATTTGGGTAACCGTATCAGTTCTCCGTATTTTCCTCCACCTATTGCGTCAATATTGACTTGTACCAGGTTTTCAGTGGCATTTTAGTTGGTGTTTTAGCGGGGAGTATTCTGTCCTCTCTCCTCTAGTGGTTCCCATAGACTATATTAGTGGTTATCACACGTTCTGTGGGCAACTTGAAGATTCCCTTTTTGGTTGTGTTTTGTCCTCTGTCCCTGCTCCCTTACAGGTGAGCTGTTGTGCATCATTGTAAGTGCTGTGCTGCCAGTTGCCAAGGGTGGGTGGATTGTTTTGGCTTTATTGGCATCAAGTTAATCATTGAAAATTTTCTTTGAATTTCAATGCTCTTGTACATGGTGTTATTGATTGTGTTATTATTATAGTTGCATAGATTATTGCTCAGTGTCCAGGTTCCAGAGGCTGGGCTTAATTCATTCAATGTTTTGTTTCTTCTTTTACCCACTAGACTACATTGGAATGAATGTCTTGTTTTGGATTTTTTCTTTTAGCACTGAATCCTAATAACCCTTTTCATATCTACCCAACTGGCTGACTTATTTCAAAATGACTGACAGTGACTTTTGCACTTATGTTGCATTTATGCTATATGGGATCAATCTCTCTGCATGACAAGACAATGCCTGCAAGAAATTGGTGCTTTTGATGATCTGGACTGTCACATACACCCGCATTTCCATAAAATGAACCAATCACACAACTCACTCTCATACTCTTCCAATCATATGTACACACCACCTTGGAGCACCGTTCTTTAACCAACATTCAGAACTTTCCCTCGCTGCTCATTGCCTGTGCTTGCTACTGCACAAAATAAACTCACCCTCCACCTCCCCAGCTACCACCAGTTTAGATCTGTTTCTAGGTATTAGAATGGTTTCCGGTATTCCTCCTGTTTAGTACAGGAGATGTATGGTGCTCCCTGTTCGATAGGGTAGTGCACACTGGTTTTTTTTTCTTTTCTTGAGATGATGTGAGGGTTGTGGTGCATTTTTTCAGGATATTCTGATAAAATTTCTCTAAATTACAAACCATATAAGACAACTATTATGTTATGCAATATTTTATCATGTTCATCAGCAGTGGACTACAACAGGGGAAGCAGAGCTCTACAATAGTGAGGAAACTGGCCATGTAAGGTTGGGAGTTCATATCTCAGATGAGGTCCTGCAATTACACCCATGAGCAAGGGGCTCAGCTCAGATTGCTTCAGTATATACACAGCTGTATGCACAGAGAGCTTGTAAAAATATGAGCTGTATAAGGGGGCATGCTATTTAATAAATGATAATACTGCATTATAATAAACTGCCCCACTCACTTTACCAACCTGGCCACACCCACTCCTGGGTGAGATGTTTAAACCCAGAACAGAACCCAGAATAGACTGCCCTTAGGACTGGCATAATCCTTGTGTAAAGGTAACTTGATACATAAAGAATTCTCAATTGTTTATGTTTGATAACTTTAACCAAACAAAAATGAAAAAATATTTGATTGTGCACTCACCCTGACACACACACACACACACACACACTTACTTACTTACTCCTATTACCCTTTCTGGGACATAGGGTGTCAACAAGGGTTCTCCAACCATCCTGGGCCAACCTCTCCAGCTGTCCCCAGGTGTGTCCCATCTTCTTGGCATCAGCTTCCAAGCCTCGGCGCCAGGTGTTTCATGGTCGGCCTCTCTTTCTTCTCCCTGAGAGATTGTCTTGTGATGCTCAGGGATGGTTTACGGAGTGTTTGACCAATCCATCTCCAACGCTGTTGGAGAATCTCTTTCTCTGCTGGCTGTTGTTGTGTTCGTTGCCATAAGTCTTTATTGCTAATGGTGTTTGGTCAGCTAATCTGGAGGATTCGTCGCAGACAGGTGTTTAAGAAAACTTGCAGTTTATTGGTTGTGGTGACAGTGGTCCTCCAGGTCTCAGCGCCATTGATTAGGACTGACTTCACGTTGGTGTTAAAGATCCTGATCTTGGTTACGATGGAAAGGTCTCTTGAGCTCCAGATGTTTTTTAGTTGGAGAAAGGCTCCTCTGGCCTTGCCAATCCTGGCTCTCACATCAACATCTGTTCCACCTTGCTTGTTGACAATGCTGCCATGAAGTTGTTTCCCTCTTCCAACGCTTCTCCTTCCAGAATGATGGGTGATGTGTTGTCAGCACTGATTTTCATGCCCTTGCTCTTCCCTCTGTGGATGTTAAGCTCAAGCCGAGTAGAGTTGTCTGCAATGATGCTGGTCTTTTCCTGCATCTGCTGCTCGGTGTGGGAGAGAAGGGCCAGGCCATCTGCAAGGTCAAGGTCTTCTAACTGCGTCCATGTCTATTGTATGCCGTTTAGTTTCTCCCTGCTTGCTTCATGATCCGGTCTATTGTCAGCAGGAACAAAAATGGTGACAACAGACAGCCCTGTCTCACTCCAGTTGTTACCTGGAAGGCGTCGGTGGGTTGACTGCCGTGTATCACTCTGCAGGTCATCCCCTCGTAGGCGTTCCTGATGATGTTTCTGGACTTCTCTGGCACTCCGTAGTGTCTGAGCAGTGTCCAGAGGGTCTCTCTATCCACGCTGTCGAAAGCCTTTTCATAGTCCCTAAAATTAATGAAAAGAGGTGAATTCCACTCCAGTGAATGCTCCAATGTTATGCATAGTGTTGCAATCTGGTCTGTGCAGGATCTGTCCTTGCGGAAGCCCGCCTGTTGGTCTCGGAGCTATGGGTCGACAGTGTCCTTCATCCTGTCCAGTATAATCCTGTTGGGATGGACAGTAGTGTGATCCCTCTGTAGTTTGCACATTGGCTCATATCGCCTTTCTTTGGTAGTTTGATGAGGTAGCCCTCCTTCCATTCTGATGGGATGTGTTGTTCTTCCCATATCTTCGTAAACCCCATTTGAACCGCCCACGACTCAATGATGGACTACTCGCCTATATCCATAATTTATCAAAACATACCGCACAAACACACCGAAAATGTACTCTCAGAGCATTCAGAAGACGCTTCTAAAGCTAACGAGGCTGGTCGGTAGCCTCTCTCTTCTTCCTTTAGCTCAGGACAATAAAACAAAAGCACACTCTCCATCCCTCAATTGCTTATTACACCCTAAAGGATATTATAAACTTATTTCTTTAATAATAATTCTTTAATAATTTCAGTCATCCGATCCTGGAAAACTTTGCATGAAAAAATTCTACAATCTTTTAGCTTTCAGGACAGTGCCCAAGATCACGGAATAAATCATTCTGAAAAAATGTGAATAAATAAGTAATCTGTGCTTACTTTGCAGTCACTTCAGTTATATCCAGTACATGCATCTTGAAAGGTTATTTTGACCATATGAACGTTTTCATAATCCAAAATGCTTCCGTTTGTATTCAAGCGAAATATGTTTTCTTTGATAGCCGCTATTTTCCATTGACTGAGATGCGTGTCCACGTAAAAATGAGAACTAAATATGTGAATATGGGGGGTGCTCTGTTTACATACAGGAGCCGGTTGCTAGGCAAGACTCTTGCCTGTCTGAGCAGCTAGATTTTGGTTTAAGTTTAATTTATTTCTCTAAATAACATTGTTACAGTAATTTTCGGCAGTTCTGTTCCTGAAGTGCATTGAAATGTCTCTCATAGCTTGTGTGATGGTGCCCTCGATTGTAACTGAAAATGTCTATTGGAACTACAGAACTGCAGTACAGAAGTACTGTTTGTCAACGTCAACTTTCTTTTTTTATATACTAGCACAACGGTACTTAATCTAAAACTGTATTCTGTATTATATAAAATGTGTATATGTACATATATAGCAAAAATGTATGACATAAGAAATAACAGTAGGCTACTCAACTGTTTTATGCAAATAAAAGAACGGCCAAAAAATGTGGCTCCAATAAAGTTTTGAGCAGTTTGATTCAAGATGATATTGTTTTTCCTTCATTCATGATTAACATGTTGTGACAAACAAATTGGACATCAGACAGAATGGCATCAGACAGAAAATATACCACTTGGATAGATTTTGAATAAGTAAAAGTGCCTCATCTTGGAAAAACACTTGCAGAATGTCACTGCT
Source organism: Conger conger (assembly GCF_963514075.1). Taxonomy (NCBI): domain Eukaryota; kingdom Metazoa; phylum Chordata; class Actinopteri; order Anguilliformes; family Congridae; genus Conger; species Conger conger. The sequence goes on from NC_083775.1 coordinate 18,546,753, forward strand.
TTTAGATAGCTACACAATTTTCTTTCTAGTGGTGGATAACATATTGGGGATGAAATACAATACAATTATTTTTCCATTGCAGATTTAGATTTGGTGCAATAAATCAATGAATATTAGAACATGTATATGTATGATCATTTTTAGGCTTTTTTTTGTGTACCAAACATACCTACTCACCGGGGAATTTGGGTTTGCCTATATCTACGGCTATTCGCATCGACAACCGGGTTCGGGAACGTGAGCGAGAGAGAGCCGGCAGGATAGGTGGTTTTAATTGGCAGGTTCCGCCCTCCCCAGGTCAGGGTACAGAGACTGGAGGGAGACGGGGTGTACATAGCAAGGAGGAACCTATGCAGTTAGATACTACCACTCTAGTGCGTCCTAGAGGGCGACCCGGGAGAGAATAGCTGTGCTTCTTTTGTAAGCGGCCAGGGCACTTAATAAGAAACTGTCCCGACCGGAAAGCAAAAGAGCAGTCCCACTAGTGGAGCGAGAGTCACTAGTGGGACCGAGTGCAGGTATTGGCTTTCGCACAGTACTTTCTGTCGAATTGACGTGGAAGGGGGCCACAGTTAGGACAGATGCTTTTATCGACTCTGGGGCGGTGGACAACTTTATTGACCGTCAGTGGGCTGAGCGAAATCATCTGCCGGTTCGGTCGACTCCGCAGCCTCAAGCCATCACGTCGCTTGACGGCCGCCCACTGGGGTCCGGGGTGGTACGTCATAAGACTGAGCGAGTGGTTATGCGTATTCCATTTCAGGGGCACGGGGAGCATATATATTTTTATTTGGTGGAATCCCCGGTATGTATGTACATGTGAGAATCCTCAACTGCATCAAGACATATATCAACCTTTTTATTGAGGGTCTTCAAGTATTATGATAGCCTTTTCTGTAGTTTATTCCATTAAATGTTGAGTTTCAAGTTTTAGAAAATGGCTCTAAAAGTCAGGGAGAAAAGGCATAAACATAAGACATTGAACATTGGAAATAAAGAGTCAGATCAGTTTAGTTTTGAAGCATACTTTCTTCTTTAAATAAAAAAACACACTGATGCCTCTGAAAGCCGTTCTAAAAGCTGTCTCTGTCACTGGAAAACATTCAATAAAACTGAAATAATGAATGAAGAAAGTGAACTATCCCTGTTAGAGGGAGAGGGAGAGGGAGAGAAGCCTGATCTTGGCACACATTTTGGGTGTGAAAATATTTCAGTGCCAATTCAACTTAAGACTGTTAAACAAACTAAATTAAAACTGATAATCCATTGATAAAAAATTGTTCAAATAATGTTATTTAACAGACAAAACTGGGCAAAGAAAGAGGGATCGACATGGCAGCTGGTGGGCTGACCGCTCATCATGGTGGGTTTTTTTCTTTCTGTGCAAAGAATGTATTTTAATCACTTGGAAAATATATATATTGGTAAATTACTTGAATGGTACACTAAACAGAGACTTATAGAATTTGATATTGCCAGAATGCGATGTTTGTTAAGTGATTTGTTTCTCTGTGACAGGAGAGGAACACCGTCTCTCAGAGCTGAGGATTGTGCTGCTGGGGGGGAGATGGAGTGGGAAGAGTTCAGCAGGAAACACCATCCTGGGCAGAGAGGAGTTTGAATCTGGAATAAGAACTGCACAGTGTGTGAAGAGACAGGGTGAAGTAGCTGGGCGACAGGTCACTGTGGTCGACACACCAGGCTGGTGGAGGAATTATTCTGTGAAGGACACTGCAGAGCTGGATAAACAGGAGATTGTGCGCAGTGTGTCTCTGTGTCCCCCGGGACCCTGTGCTCTCTTCCTGGTCATTAAAGTGAGCTCAGCGTTCACAGAGGAACGCCGGAGATCAGTGGAGGAGCACCTGGAGCTTCTCAGTTAGAGAGTCTGGAGACACACTACAGTGCTGTTCACCAGGGGAGAGTGGCTGGGAGACAAAACCATTGAACAGCACATCGAGACTGAAGGGAGGGCCCTCCAAGAGCTCATAGAGAAATGTGGGAACAGGTATCATGTTCTCAACAATAAGAACAGGGCTGATGGGACTCAGGTCACGGAGCTGCTGGAGAAGATAGAGGAGATGATGGCAGGGCATGGAGGCTCTCACTATGAAATAGATAGAATGCTCTTACAGGAGGTGGAAGAGAAGAGGAGGGCAGTGGAAAATGGAGTGAAACAGAGGATGATGAAGGTTCAGAAACAGAGACAGACTCACCAAGCACTTTTTCATGGTTCGTATTTGCCATTGATTGAAATAAGTTATAGATGAATTACAGTGAAAATTAAAACGAATAATGATTATGTTTAATCAGTTTCTATTCAAATGCGTTATATCAATGGAAAGTTTTTCTCCTGAGAGAAGTGCATTGCAGAGTCAGGGTTTGATAGCAGACAGTGGGGTGCATGCACTCACTACATCAGCATCTTAGCAGGATGAACCAGTCAGCTGTGCCCTAACAAAGGCCATTACATTTTAAGTAATCTTCTTGGTGACATAAAAAGATTTTTTAAATATTTGAAATTCAGAAAATATTTTCAGGAAAATATTAAAATATTTGTTATCCAAAATTACTGGTTGCAATAATATATTGAAAAGAATGAGACTTTATGTTGGGATGAACTGAAATTTCATGTGCAACTCTGCCCCCACCAAAATAAACACATCCTACCTGTCTTATATTCTGAGTGATGAATGTCATTTCATATTAAATATTTACGACTCCAAACATACAGAGAGCAGCTCATTTCAGAACTGAATGTTTGTTGGCACTCCTAATGAAGAGTAAATTGTTCTTTTTCTTTTTGTCAGGAGAGGAACACCGTCCCTCAGAGCTGAGGATTGTGCTGCTGGGGGGGAGACGGAGTGGGAAGAGTTCAGCAGGAAACACCATCCTGGGCAGAGAGGAGTTTGAGTCTGGAATAAGAACTGCACGGTGTGTGAAGAGACAGGATGAAGTAGCTGGGAGACAGGTCACTGTGGTCGACACACCAGGCTGGTGGACTCATTCTGTGAAGGACACTGCAGAGCTGGATAAACAGGAGATTGTGTGCAGTGTGTCTCTGTGTCCCCCGGGACCCTGTGCTATCTTTGAGGGGTTGGTTGCAATGCCCGGGTCCAATCCAACATGCCTGAGATGTATTTCTAAGGATAGTTTCAAGATGGTCCAGTGCACTCATGAGTCACTCTCTGTTCTTCTCAGGTCTTTCCAAACACATTTAAGTCATCTAAATAAAATAACATATCTCCTTCTGCTTCTTCCATTGAACATTGGAATCTGACAGAGGCAACTTTCACACCTGCATTTGTTCAGATTGGAAAAATCCTAAAAGGCAAATATATGTTGTTTTCTCTTCGTCCTGCTCACACTTTGGTTTCTGATAATTGCCGCTTCTCAAGTCATGCACCAAGAACCACTTGCTACCAGCTAAGCAATGTAAAACATTGCCCTCTCGAGGTGCACTGTATTGATCAAGGGCTGTTTTTCAGTTCAGAGTGTGATGATCACCACAATTGGGGAGGCATATAGGCTTCTGGCCTGCAACTGATGTAGATGGTGACGAACATCCTCTATGTCAGCAGGGGCAATTCTTTGTGATCACTCTCAAAACAGGTGGTCAGTTAGGCAAAGTCCCCGGTGTTTTCTCTCTGTGAAAACACCTGGGTTCTCTCACTCATTCTTTCAAGAACGGAATTGTCAAAGTTAAAAAGTTCTGGATTAATGTTAATCTTCTGCTGTATGACTTTACTGATATTAACTGCATACTCAACTGTAAACACATCAGCCATTTTGGCATGCTGGCAACATGCCTGGCTGCAGGCTTTCATTTTTTGACCATGAGGTTCAGACAATGACTTCTGCACAATGTTGCACTGTGAATCCCACTGATCGACATAATAATAATAATAATAATAATAAATAAAATAATAATAATAATAATAATAATAATAATAATAATAATAATAATAATAATAATAATAAAAATAATAATAATAATAATAATAATAATAATAATAATAATAATAATCCATTTTATTGTTCCACTGGTGTGGTGCAATGCAGCAGAAAGCTTGATCACCTACAGTATAGAGCCAAGTCATGGGCACTGCCAAGAGGCTACAGGTGTTGGACCTCAGTGACCTCTATGCTCTAGCACTGGTGGCTTCAAACTCTCAATAGTTCTCTTCCTCTTTTTATGCTCAGAACATTGCCACTCTGTTATCATCTGGTTTACCTGCTCCAGCCAAGAGTCAAAATCAACTTCACCTTCGGGTATTGGAATGGTGCCACTGAAATACCTTGGCAGCCTGTAGTGACTGATCTCATAGTGGGGTTTCATGGCTTCCTTTAAAACTTTGCCTATTGATTCTATGATAGCCTCTGGACTAGAGATCCCAACTTGGGGTGGATGATGAGAACTGTCTGTTTAATCTGGATTCAGAAAGCCCCTGTCTCATGAATTGCTGTTCTTAGAGGAGATTTAGGGGAAAAGCTCACTGATTTTAACCAAGCCAAACCAATCTGTTACCTTGTCACTGCTGAGATGGATCATAGGAGTCTCGTACCCAGTTTTTATGGAAAGGGAATGAGGCAACTTAAGTTTTACACACATAGAGTACAAAAACTAAAGATCACCTAGAGAAAACTTGCCCCGTGTGCTCACAGTGAGTGACTTGGTTGACAGTTTGTTCAAGTGTACTAGGCTGAAGGAGCGGGAACCTTAACATTGTTTCTTCTTAGTGGTCTCATGCAGCTATTTTTCTTTTAAAAAATGAAATGATGGAATAATACAGTCTATCAAATGCATTTTATTTTTACCGTATAGCATATCTCCTAGTTTCTAGATTTATGTCATGACACTGATGATTATTTTTCCCTGCCATTTCACTAGCAAGCAATATTCTGTCTCTCTCTCAATAGTCTAGCTAACTAGCAATATCTATATATAATATTATACCTCTCACTAGCCAGCTAGCTAGCTAGCGATCTCTCTCTCTCTGACTAGTTAGCTACCTAGCTAGCTAGTCTGCAGATCTCTCTAGCTATCTCTCTCAATTGCTTTCTTATAAAACTGTCATTCAAACAAAGCATTATTGACTTCAATAGATTGTTAGCAATAGCCAGCTCTCCAGTGCTGTTAAAAGACTCAATGTGTTTTGGTCTTAATGTGACGGATTTTGGTAGAGCAAGCTACATATTTGCCATAGACTGCTTTCTATCCTTACGTATGGTTGACAAAATTGCTCACTGTGAGAACACAGGGTTAGCGATCAGAACACTGTCTACGTTACCGACATTCAATGGATCACTAGAGCTAGCAACAACTAAAGTGGATTTCACCAAAGATAGCACTCAACATTTATAATAAAACTGGCTTACAGTTAGTGAATAGGAATGTTAGCCTAGGTAGCATTTCAAATTTGCAATTTCAAAAGGACACTGTATTATCAATAGACTTTATGATGCACCAATGCTGGTGAAATTGCTTAGTGAGCGAATAAAGCTAGCTAGATAATTTAGCATAAATTAGTAATCATTGCTAGCTGCAACTTACAAAGGCAGCCATTACAATCTACAAAAGGGACCGTATGACCTTGTTCCTATGAAATATCATGTTGGCCAATGGCGCCAAAGGTGCCGTTTTCCTTTGCAAAGTCATCTGGCAGTCGGAGGGTTGCCAGTTCAATCCCGCCAAGTCCCAAAGCAAGACACCTAACCCCCAAATGCTCCTGACGCCTTGCATGGTAGCCAATCAGCGTTGGTGTGTGTGTGAGTCTGTCTTTGAATGGGTGAATGAGAAGCATCAATTTTGCAGCGCTTTGGATAAAGGCGCTGTATAAATGCCAACCATTTACCATTTAGTGCTTAAATGAGTAGGGTTGCAAATGGAAGGAATTTTCCAGGTAAAAGTTGAAAAGGTCATCATGACACCATACAAATTGAATCTGACGAGGATTGCCAGATTTTCCAGAGAAGATTAAACTAGCTGTGGTTCAGATAAAGTAATAGAAAATAATTACAAAAAATGTTCCTTTCGGCTTTCAAATTTTATCTGATTATTAGTCATTTTTTACATATTAATAATATTTTATATATATATATACATTTCCATGTTTCCAGTTGTCCAATTCCAAATGTATTGAGGAGAGTGAGACATTATGGTGGTATGAACTAAAATATCATGCACAACTCTTCCTACCAATATATGTAACTGCAGCCCATCTGTCTTATGTCCTCAGTGTAATTTCATTATTAATGCTCACCACTCCAAACTTACTGTGAACAGCTCAACTCCGAGTTTATGAGGAATAAATAGTTCACTTTCTCTCTGACAGGGGAGGAACACCGTCTCTCAGAGCTGAGGATTGTGCTGCTGGGGGGGGAAATGAGTGGGAAGAGTTCAGCAGGAAACACCATCCTGGGCAGAGAGGAGTTTGACTCTGGAATAAGAACTGCACAGTGTGTGAAGAGACAGGGTGAAGTAGCTGGGAGACAGGTCACTGTGGTCGACACACCAGGCTGGTGGAAGACTTATTCTGTGAACGACACTGCAGAGCTGGATAAACAGGAGATTGTGCGCAGTGTGTCTCTGTGTCCCCCGGGACCCTGTGCTCTCTTCCTGGTCATTGATGTGAGCTCAGCATTCAGTGATACCGAGAGGAGATCAGCGGTGGAACACCTGGAGCTTCTCAGTGAGAGAGTCTGGAGACACACTATAGTGCTGTTCACCTGGGGAGACTGGCTGAGAGACACAGCCATTGAACAGTACATTGAGACTGAAGGGAGGGTTCTCCAAGAGCTCATAGAGAAATGTGGGAACAGGTATCATGTTCTCAACAATGAGAACAGGGCTGATGGGACTCAGGTCACAGAGCTGCTGGAGAAGATAGAGGAGATGGTAGCCAGGAACAGGGGTCTTCCTTTCACGATACTGGAGAGAGGTGAAGAAGGCAGGTCTATGGGAAATAATAAACAGAAGTGCTTTGAGGATGAATGGAGCAGAAGAGAGGAGGAGCTGATAGAAAGAATGTCCAAAATTGTGGTTGATTCAAAGAAAAAGGGATCCACACTGCCATTCACAAAGAGAAAAGACAGCTGTCATTTCCTTCCTCCTTCCCGTAAGTTTTATTCATCATGTTCCTATGGACTGAATTTCTCAGCACATACCATTTACTTTCAAGTCTACAACCAAACCCATTTATGCACATTCTACAATGAGTTAATGATACATTTATAATATCCTATCCAGGTAACTATTAATATTCTAAAAACTTTTGGACAATGTTTTATTTTCACAATAAGGCACGGGAGGCCATGGTGTATTGTGGAATAAAATGGTTACCAATATTTGTTATGTCTTTTTAATTTGAATTTCCAACAGTTTTTCACCAAACCGCTTTTGTAAAGGGTGCCATATATTTCCTCAGATCATAGCATTTAGTGTTGCTCAGGCAAGTTCAGTTACAAACCTAGAACGGTTAGTAGTGTAATTTGATTCGGTCTGTTGCTGTGTTCTTTCGACCTGTTGCTATGAAACACAGACTGGTGGCTAGCTGTCTGCCAAAACAAGACAGCCAGTTCATACTTGAAAACGTATTTACTTAGAATAATTCCTTGCACAATAGTGTTGGCATACCCAACATTGTTGATAGAAGGAATTAATGTAGTTCTTAGCAAGTATTGCCAGATCACATGATTGCAGCAATCCATGTCCAGGGATGGAAGTATCCATTTTGATTACCTCAAAACAGATGAGCCCTTGTGTCAACCCAGTGGTTGGCAACCCATGCTGTCCCATTGATATCCTTTCAAGAGTTATTAAGTATATAAGCTAATACTTTTATTGCAGTGCATTTTGTATGGATCTTCCAAATACAGTTTATGGATACCAGATTACAGTACTACTTGAAAAAGAAAGGATTTATTTACAATCTGGAGAAATATACAGTGTGAGCATCAAGCAGATTTCTAGTTTGGATCAGATTAACAGACAAATGAGAAATTGCCATGTTGGTGGCTATGGGCATGTCAAATGTGAACTTAAACTGTACGCAGTATGTAGTTATAATGTGAAAGCTGAGTGATGTGATAGTATTCATGACATTCAGTACACAAGACTGCATTTATGGAACATCTCTGTATGTCTGTGATTCTGGCTCGGTGGGTAATGACACTCGGTTGCAGGTTTGTACCTTGGCTATGCCCATGTCTTCAGCTAACTGACAGGGAGTCTATTCATTGTTGGTCTTTCTAGGTTCCTCTGGTTACTGCTACATTATTTCTTCCCACACACATTCTCCACTGTGCCTTTTAACTTCTAAATTTACTGGAGGAAACCATGGTGAGCACGGACTCTGTTATGAAATTCTGAGACTGCCCTCTAGTGGATGCAAAGGATCTTATCCGTGATATGAATTAATGCTAGACTCCTGGGGCCTCATTTATAAACGTTGCGTAGGCACAAAAGAATGCGTACGCCACTTTCTAAGCAAACCTTGTCATTTATAAAAAACGAACTTGACCGGAAAATGTGCGGTCCTCCACGGAAACTCTGACCCATGCGTACGCACATTAACTGGGGAAATGAGAAACTGTGCCTTTAATGCTCGTGACGTAAGACCAGGAAAACGGGAAGTGAAACAGGATTTAAAAAGTTATAAAGATTTGCCCGGAGTTGTGGCTGGGTATGGCTGCTGTAAGGACGTGCTTCGTCCCTGTTATACTTATTAAAGTGTTGTGTTGTTGAATCTCGCTATACGGGTTCTCTCCCTTCCTAAGTGCAACACAATATTTGGCGACGAGAGAAGTCGAAAATGATATACAACAGATACCACTGTGTAAAATAAATCGAAATTGATTGTTGTTGATTGTACTCTTAAAGGGTTCTGATTTTCTGCATGTTTACACTAGGACTCGGAACTATACTGTCCTCTCAGGTCCAATTTGCACTTGTTCTTGTGTTTAATTTGCACTTTGTTGTACGTCGCTCTGGATAAGAGCGTCTGCTAAATGCCAGGCAATGTAATGTAATGAAATATTACCTCTCACGTATCATATACGAAGAGTTAATTTGCAAAAACGGATAAAAGCCTCTCTTACAACGAATAAACAAACAGCTGTTTGATTGATGCTCCCTGGAGTGCCCAAAAAATATGATTTAGGATGATAAATATAAACGGAGATGTTGTTGTAAAATAATCCCTCAAATATGTAGACGAATTGTTAAACAATACTTCATGTTATTAAATGTATTCTCATAAATAATATGGTGAACAGTCGGACAAATTGCGCTGCACTGATGCAGTTTACAATGCGTCAGTCGGGCAGATACGAGCATAGTTTAATATATTGTTATCATATTCATATATTACGTTTTATAATGTGTTTATTGTTATACATTTTTGTTCGTTTTATCTCTTAATTTTGTAACTGTGTTTTCAATGGTGCTAGACAAATGACGTGTATTATTATTATTATTATTATCATCGTCATCATCACATTCGTTGTGCAGAACTGTTCGTCATTTACAGGATAATTCCCACACCTGTAGCTTTTCAGAGGCAATCAAATGGCTGAAATCCCTTTTCTTGGCCTTCTTTTCAGCGTTTGCCATTGTCGTCTTCGTGAAATGCATATTCATTAGGGGCGTTTCACTGCCTATTTATAGGCAACTGTGGACGGGACATGAAGCCGACAAAGCTGCGCCACATTTAGAGTTGATTGTGATTTATAAAGGAAAATTGGCGTCGGACGTGCGTATGCACTGTTTTATAAATCAGACTATTGTTTTGCGTACGCACGTCCTAGGTTTCATGCTTACGCAACCTTTTGACGTGAATCCTAAGCACAGTTTTATAAATGAGGCCCCTGAACTTTAAAGTGACTGAATTTATCTACGTACTTATGAAATATACTTTACATCAGACTTCTTAACATGACAGGATCGATACGACAGCTTTTCAGAAAATATACACAACAACTTATTGTACTCTGCCCATTTCATCTTGATTTATACTGATTTGTTGATTACACTTCTTGATTAATTTGTTTTAAATAAAACTATTTTTGTAGTATCTGGCAAACAGATGAACACACGCCCCACACCAAACATACCCCTCCCTTTGCAAAGGCTCACACAAACAACACTCTCTGAACCCCATACAGATTCACACAATTACACCCCCACTACACACACTCACACAAACAAATAATATTGCATGCATTGCATACATTTGCCCACAGTGTTTTGACTGAATGAAGAAAAGACAACGTTGCTTCAGTCAAATATAAAAATATGTATTTTTTAATTCATAGCTTTTTGTGGCATACTGTTCATTACACATGTTCCAAACTTAATCTTCTGTTCAGTACAAGATAAATAAATCAATAAACATAACATAACATATGTGAAATATCCCTATTGTGTTGATTTTAAAAAGAAATCCAAAATGTTTTTTCCCAACTACCAAGGCTTAATAACCATTACTCTTGAATATTCCTGAGTTTTAACTACAAATCCCAACAAAATTAGGAGGTAACAGTAGCTCAAACACAGAGATGGGATATTTACCCCAAGGCTGGAGCAAATTCAAAACAAATCCAAAAACTATGTGCCGAGCCCTGACACCCCAGGAAATTCTGAGGTCCAGTTGTTAAATCAGGCAACACATCACATAAGGGAATAATATTGTTTTCACCTCCCTTTAATTTTTTAAGTTTCCTTTTGTTCCAAAGTCACACCCTGACATTTTGAACAACTTCTTCTTTTGTGATGCTCTTCCAGGCTTTTACTGCTGTTTTCAGTTGTTATTTGTTTTGGGGGGTTTTCCCTTCAATCTCTTCTTCAGTTGGTGAAATGCATGCTCAATTGGGTTAAGGTATTGGGTAAAATTCTGACCTATTGTACCTTTAACAAATTCATGAACTAATGAGAGGTTAATTCCTTGCTGTATTGATGCATTAGTATATCTTTATTTTACCTTAACAACTATAGGCCTGGTTCATGACCAAAGTGGACTCCTCTACACTGTCTGCACTTGATCATTATAGGTAAGTTAGTTAAGTATATATATTCAGTATAGTTAAGGCTATAGTTAATTGCTTATTTTTCTCCTCATTCGCTTTTACTTGCTCCTGACCTGGAAATCGATTGAGGTCCATCATCTTTAAGGACATTCCAACCTGTTAAATGTTCCTTCTAGGAACTAGAAGTAGAAGTTGGGAACTCCCAAACTCCCATCCCATCCGTGGATCCTTTGCGGAAGAATTTTCCCAGAAAGCCTGCTGACATATGATCGACCTGTGAATCCAGCACTCCCCATCTGTAACTGACGTTCAAGGACCAAGGACATTCCATCTGCCTAATTCACGTTAGAATTTCCCTGTCTCTATTTATTTTTCTTGCCACATTTCTTCTCTCTCGATGGATGGAGCTAGGAATAGATAAAAGCAAGAAAAAGAAAAGAGATTTGAAAAATAAACAATTGGAATGATCCCTCTATTTACTTGAGATGTGTAAGATGGTTGGGCAAAAGGGATGGGTTGGCGGGTGGGGGCAGGACTTGTAGCCTACAGCAAATTAATTAATGAATTAAAAAGGGTATTTCTATGCATTTCTGTGCATTTTTGTTATTGAAAATATATGACACTAAAAATACAAAAATAATTTTGTGATGTATTTTGGTCATTTATATTTAGAAGAATTTGATGTCTAATGTTTGCTCTTTATGCTTTAAAATGAAATTGCATATTTAGGGCTAGTGAAAATCTTGATTGGTAAATCTTTTACTGCAGTAGCTCAGGTAGCTAGTCCTAAAAAAGGTCCACCCCTGGCTATAATGTAGAATGGGCATGAACATCTGATCTCTTCATGTTATCATGTGGTCGGGCGTGTCTTGCCAAGTTTTTTTAAAAAGGCTGTTTGCCTGACCTTGGAGGAGAGAAAATATGCAAAGATAAAACATTGCACTAAGTAAGGGATAATATCCTACGAACAAGTCAGTTATGAGGAAATTGCCCTTTTTCCCCTCACAACCGACTCGTTCATAGGGTAATATCCTGCTTATAATACAGCTAACTTGGCAAAATTCATTGTTTCATTCAAAGCCAATGTGCTGGGGTAAAGAGCCAAAACATCAGACATTATACCACTGTCCAAATATTTACAGTTTGCACTGTATATATAAATATCCATAGTGCACTCATACCTAATCCTCCAGCACATACACACACCTCAAACAGGCTGGCACACTGGCAGAACAAGAAAATATGCAAAGATAAAACATTGAACACTGAACAAGTTTTTAAAAACTGTTTTGAATGAATATTGTATTTTCTTAATTTATACCCAATGCCCTCAGTAAATCACATTTAAATCAGAAGTTTCTCGAAACATTTTAAATATGTTTAAATCACACAAAATGCTGCCTGTGTGATTTATTAACAATACATTGAAAACATGCACTAAGTAAGGGATAATATCTTACAAACTAATCAGTCATGAGGAAATTGCCCTTTTTCCCTCACAACCGACTCGTTCATAGGGTAAAATCCTGCTTATAATACAGCTAACTTGCCAAAATAATGTAGTTAAGACAATTTATTTTTTACTTTATAATCAAATGTATTCGTTAAAATGCAATGGGAATGAGAGAAAAAATAGTTGAGTTTTTTTTTTTTTTTTTTTTACATAGCTGCTCTGGATAAGAGCGTCTGCCAAATTACATTCTTGTAAGGTCAAGACGAACTTCTTTAGAATGCAACAAGTAACAAAACAAACCACAGGTGTCATCAATCACGCCTCAAACAGGCTGGCACACACTGACAGAACAAGACTTTTTCTCGTTCCGCATTCTAACAACCCACCCCTCCCACTGGAACCATGCTGCGACATTATCAAAGCTTCTAACAAACGTCATTGAAAACTATGTATTTCCCTTTCAAGGAAATACATTTATTTTTCAGCTGGGAGGTGAGCAACCCGGAATACAAGTAATCAGGTATACTGAAATTTTCTTTTTCCTTCACTGTAAATGTATAGCCTATTTACATAGATATATACTGTGATTACATGATTAATACTGAATTAACAGGATGAATATGGTGTATCAGCTAAAATAAATAATAATTTTACAAAATTCATAAACCACAAGAAACAGGCAAAGCAGCAAGAAAATAGTTCTATCAGTGAATTGGTCTATACTTTCGAGACTTTATGATTATTTATTCCTGATTGTTTATTATTTAACAAGTATTTTAAAAAGGCTGTGAAACCTGTTTGACTTTTTATTTTATTTTATTTTTTCTTTTGAAGAACAAAACAACCAAAGCCTCCAATACTCGTTGTGAAGCTCGTTGTCATGAGCTTCTTTCAATCGACAATATAATAAATAACACAAAGAACTGTGTGTCTGTGTGAATTGAAAACATGCAATAGACTGACTGAAGTAAGTGCCCTGTTAGAACTGAGTCAAAAATAGGAAGAAAAGAATGATGTTATGTGGTACACTTTTTGTGCAGGAAAATATTACAGCAGAAAATCAACAGATGATGGTTAAACATACAAAATAAAAACCAAAATGAAAATGCCATTAAAATAATTTTATTTGCAAGAGGAAACTGGAGAAAGACAGAAGGACCAGCATGGCAGCTGCTTGTGTAACCTCTCATCATGGTGAGTTTCTTCTTTCTGTGTAGAACATGTGATTGATTTAAATGATTTTTTTTCAGTACATTTTTTCAATACTTGGAAGAGACCATACTTTCCAAAACAGAGACCTCAAAGAGGATGATATTCATTATTCAAACATCTGATGTGGTTGTAATCTTATATTCTTTCTTTCTGACAGGAGAGGAACACCGTCTCTCAGAGCTGAGGATTGGGCTGCTGGGGGGGAGATGGAGTGGGAAGAGTTCAGCAGGAAACACCATCCTGGGCAGAGAGGAGTTTGAGTCTGGAATAAGAACTGCACAGTGTGTGAAGAGACAGGGTGAAGTAGCTGGGAGACAGGTCACTGTGGTCGACACACCAGGCCGGTGGAAGACTTATACTATAAAGAACACTGCAGAGTTGGATAAACAGGAGATTGTGCGCTGTGTGTCTGTGTGTCCCCCTGGACCCTGTGCTCTCTTCCTGGTCATTAATGTGAGCTCAGCATTCAAAGATACAGAGAGGAGATCAGTGGTGGAACACCTGGAGCTTCTCAGTGAGAGAGTCTGGAGACACACTATAGTGCTGTTCACCTGGGGAGACTGGCTGGGAGACAAAACCATTGAGCAGCACATTGAGACTGAAGGGAGGGCCCTCCAAGAGCTCATAGAGAAATGTGGGAACAGGTATCATGTTCTCAACAATGAGAACAGGGCTGATGAGCCTCAGGTTGCAGTTGCAGAGCTGCAAGACCCGATAGAGGAGATGATGGCAGGGCATGGAGACTCTCACTATGAAATATTGAGAAGGCTCTTACAGGAGATGGAAGCAGGGAGGACGGCAATGGAAGCACTACACAGGATGAATCCTCAGCAACCTGGAGAGGATCCCGAACGACTTCTTCATGGTTTGTTTTTGTCAATGAATGCAATGAATCTTTTTAAAGTGAATTACACATCATTACACATTCAAATGCATTCTATCAATGAAAAGTGTTTCTCCAGAGAGACATACATTTCTGTCTTATTTCCACCCATCCATCCATCCATTATCTTAACCCGCTTATCCTGAACAGGGTCGCAGGGGGGCTGGAGCCTATCCCAGCATACATTGGGCGAAAGGCAGGAATACACCCTGGACAGGTCGCCAGTCCATCGCAGGGCACACACACCATTCACTCACACACTCATACCTATGGGCAATTTAGACTCTCCAATCAGCCTAACCTGCATGTCTTTGGACTGTGGGAGGAAACCGGAGTACCCGGAGGAAACCCACGCAGACACGGGGAGAACATGCAAACTCCACACAGAGAGGCCCCGGCCGACGGGGATTCGAACCCAGGACCTCCTAGCTGTGAGGCGGCAGTGCTACCCACTGCACCATCCATGCCGCCTGTCTTATTTCCACCAGACTTTCAATTTTTTTTGTATTCTGAGGTGTGAGGGTTTGCTTTGGAGGCTCAGTTTTTCCATCTGTTGTAATTATTTGAAATGAATTACAGTGGAATATTAAGACTATTCAATCAATATAATTGTATTCAATCATTTTCCCTTGAGATGAGTTTTGCCACTGAAAAGTGATACTCCAGAGAGACGTGCATGGGAATCTTTCATTATTTTCACCTGACTTCCATCGTGCTGCATACTGAGGAGTGTGCAGTTGCTTAGAGAGACCATATAGTAGATTACAAAGTGTGAGTTATTAGTTTTCATTTGTAGATGAATTAGAATAAATCAGAAATGGCATTCATGTTTCATGAATTAATTTCACTGCAAATTTATAAAGATTTTTCCCCATTGGCAATGCCAGTTTCATTAATAATTCAGTCCCATCACTGCAACCCTGTTTGTAGATTAAACAGAATGAGAAGCACACATTCTATTTGAAGTGTGAGCTGCTAGCTGCCATCTTCTTTCTCCTCCACAGTGGTTGAGAAGGAGGGTTGCACACGCTCAGTTGATCAGAGACGGTTGCTAGTGCTTGATGAGACACAGAAACTCCTGCTGACTGAACTCTCCCTGCTGCTGCCTGTTACACACTGCCCTGTGGAGCTGCCAACCACAGCCTGTGCTGCACACTCAGGGTTTGATAACAGACTCTGGGGAGCATCCACACACTGGAACAGTGTCTTAGCAAGATGAACCACTCAGCAGCCCTGTAACACACTGACAATTAAATAATATTTCTCTTGGCTTTCTCTTGGCAGAATTCTTTATGTTGATTGTAGCAAAAGTCTCATGCAGACTTTTTCTCCTTCACATATATTCCCATCTTGCATGTATTATGTCCTGAGTGATGAATGTCGTTTTATTTTTAATACTCACATCTCCAAACTGACAGAGAGCAGCTCATCTCTGAGCTTAATGTCTGTTAACACTCATGATGAGGAGTAACGTATTATCTTTCTCTCTGACAGGAGAGGAACACTATCTCTCACAGCTAAGTATTGTGCTGCTGGGGGGGACACTGAGTGGGAAGAGTTCAGCGGGAAACACCATCCTGGGCAGAGAGGAGTTTGTGTCTGGAATAAGAACTGCACAGTGTGTGAAGAGACAGGGTGAAGTAGCTGGGAGACAGGTCACTGTGGTCGACACACCAGGCTGGTGGACTGATTCTGTGAATGACACTGCAGAGCTGGATAAACAGGAGATTGTGCGCAGTGTGTCTCTGTGTCCCCTGGGACCCTGTGCTCTCTTCCTGGTCATTGATTTGAGATCACCTTTTATTGATACACACAGGAGATCAGTGGTGGAACACCTGGAGCTTCTCAGCAACAGAGTTTGGAGGCATACTACAGTGCTGTTCACCTGGGGAGACTGGCTGAGAGACACAACCATTGAGCAGCACATTGAGACTGCTGGAAGGCCCCTCCAGGAGCTCATAGAGAAATGTGGGAACAGGTATCATGTTCTCAACAATGACAACAGAGCTGATTGGACTCAGGTCATAGAGCTGCTGGAGAAGATAGAGGAGATGATGGCAGGGAATAGAGGCTCTCACTATCAAATAGATAGAATGCTCTTAAAGGAGGTGAAAGAGAAGAGGAGGGCAGTGGAAGAACGAGTGAAACAGAGGATGATAAAGGTTCAGAAACAGAGAAAGACTCTCCAGGCACTTTTGCAGGGTTAGTCTTTGTCATTGATTGAAATAATTTCTAGATTAACTGCAGTGGAAAATTAAGTTGAATCACTATTATGTTCAATCAATTTCCATTCAAATGTGTTCTATCAATGAAAAGTGTTACATTACATTACATTATTGGCATTTGGCAGACGCTCTTATCCAGAGCGACGTACAACAAAGTGCATACCCATAACCAGGGATAAGTTCGCTGAAAGACCCTAGAGGTAAGTACAATTTCAACTGCTACCTGTACAACAAAGATAAGGACAAGGGCCATTTTTTTTTATTTTATTTTTTTATTTTTTTTTGAACAAACAAACAAACAGAGCAAAAGTCACCAAAGTTAACTATCCAAACACTGCTTACCTAGCCAACTAAAAATACCGATACACAAAGCAAGTCACAGAGACAACAATTAAGGTTCACAGGGAGGTAGGGAGGGATGGGGAGAGGTGCTGCTTGAAGAGGTGCGTCTTCAGCTTGCGCTTGAAGGTGGGGAGAGATTCTATAGTTCTGACCTCAACGGGGAGTTCGTTCCACCACCGTGGAGCCAGAACAGACAGTAGTCGTGAGCGTGAGGTGGAGGTTCTGAGAGGGGGAGGTGCCAAGCGGCCTGTGGAGGCTGAACGAAGAGGTCTGGCAGGGGTGTAGGGTCTGATGATTTTTTGTAGATAAGCTGGGGAAGACCCTTTAACTGCTTGGAAGGCTAGCACCAATGTTTTAAATTTGATGCGAGCCATGACAGGCAGCCAGTGGAGGGAAGTAAGCAGGGGGGTGACGTGTGAGTATTTGGGAAGGTTGAAGACCAGACGAGCTGCTGCATTCTGGATGAGTTGGAGGGGTCTGATGGCGGACGCTGGGAGGCCAGCCAAGAGGGAATTGCAGTAGTCCAGGCGGGACAGAACCATCGCTTGGACCAGGAGCTGGGTCGAGTAGGGGGTGAGAAAGGGGCGGATTCTCCGTATGTTGTAAAGGAAGAACCTGCAAGACCGGGTCACCGCCGCAATGTTCTCGGAAAGGGACAGTCTGCTGTCCATCACCACGCCGAGGTTCCTTGCACTGGGTGACGGCGTGAGTGTGGTATCCCCGAGAGAAATGGAGAGATCCAGATGGGGAGAGGTATTAGCAGGGATGAATATCATTTCAGTTTTACCTGGGTTGAGCTTTAGATGGTGGTTGTCCATCCAGCTCTGGATGTCCCTCAGGCAAGCAGAGATACGGGCTGAAACCTGCGTATCAGACGGCGGGAACGAGACGAAGAGTTGGGTATCGTCCGCATAGCAGTGGTAGGATAGCCCATGTGCAGTGATCACAGGGCCAAGGGAGCGAGTGTAGAGAGAAAAAAGAAGTGGGCCAAGGACTGAGCCCTGGGGAACCCCTGTGGCGAGGGGCCGAGGTGTCGATACCGAACCAGCCCAGGCAACCTGGAAGGAGCGACCAGAGAGGTAGGACTCAATCCAGTCCAGGGCTGTGCCACAGATGCCCGTTGCTGACAGGGCAGACAGGAGGATGGAGTGATCCACAGTGTCGAAGGCAGCAGAGAGATCTAGAAGAATGAGGATAGAGGAGAGGGAGGCTGCTCGTGCGGCATGAAGTGACTCACTGACGGAGAGGAGCGCAGTCTCTGTCGAGTGGCCCGATCTGAAGCCAGACTGATGGGGGTCTAGCAGGTTGTTGTTAGAAAAGAAGGAAGAAAGTAGAGTAGAAGCGGCTCGTTCTATAGTTTTAGAAAGGAAAGGAAGAAGAGATACCGGGCGGTAGTTCTGGATGATGGAGGGATCCAGGGTAGGCTTTTTTAGCAGCGGAGTGATGTGGGCCCTCTTGGAGGATGCCGGAAAACAGCCGGAAGACAGGAGGAGTTGACAAGGGAAGTGACAAATGGGAGAATGTCAGGTGTGATAGTTTGGAGAAGAGAAGAGGGGATAGGGTCAAGGGCACAGGTTGTAGGGCGGTGGCAGAGCAGGAGTTGAGAAACATCAGAGTCCGTAAGGGGGGAGAAAGTGGAAAAGGAAGGGATGGGCCTAGAGGGGGGGAGGGGCACAGTGAGGGGGGCGGTGGTTGTAAAGGATCTGCGGATGACTGTGACCTTCTCATCGAAGAAATCAGCAAAGTCATCAGCAGCGAAGGAGGACTGAGGAGGAGGAGGCGGTGCGTTGAGGAGAGAGGAGAAAATGGAGAAAAGTTTCCGGGGGTTAGAAGCAGAGTTCTGAATTTGCGTTTGATAGTATTTTGCTTTGGCGGCAGTGACATCGGAAGAGAATGCCGCCAGGAGAGACTGGTAAGTCATGAGGTCGGAAGCGTCTCTGGATTTCCCCCACTTCCTCTCCGCTGCGCGGAGGCTGGCCCTGGAGGTACGGAGGGTGTCAGATATCCAAGGACTGGGAGGGGATGTGCGAGGTGGTTTTGAGACAGGGGGACAGAGAGAGTCAAAGGCGGAGGAGAGAGATGAAAGGATGGTGGCAGATGCAGAGTCAGCGGGGAGTTTGGAGAAGGATTCGAGAGGGGGGAGTGAGGCGGTGACGGTGCTGGCAAAGGAAGAGGGTGAGAGGGAGCGGAGGTTACGGCGGGCTGAGGAAGTGTGGGTGGGAGGAGGGGGAGGAGGATGGGGAGGAAGAGGGAGGGAGAATGAGATGAAGTGGTGATCAGATGTATGCAGAGGGGTAACCGTGAAATCGGAGCATGAGCAGTTCCTTACAAAGACAAGGTCTAGGACATTGCCCGCCTTGTGGGTTGGAGGAGAGTGTTGCAGGGAGAGGCCGAAGGAGTGGATTAGCGGTAGGAAGGCAGCAGACTGGGAGGCTTCTAGGTGGATGTTGAAGTCTCCAAGGAGAATCAGTGGGGTGCCATCCTCAGGGAAGGAGCTGAGAAGGGTGTCTAGCTCATCAAGGAAGTTTCCCAGGGGCCCTGGAGGACGGTAGATAACTGCAATGAAAAGGTTAGTAGGGTAGGATACTGCAACAGAATGGAATTCAAAAGTGGATATGGACAGGTCAGAGAGGGGGAGAACAGAAAATTTCCACGAGGGGGAAATTAAAAGACCAGTACCACCGCCACGGCCGGAAGGCCGGGGAGTGTGCGAGAAGGAGAAGGAGGATGAGAGGGCAACGGGAGTGGCGGTGTTGTCAGGTGTGATCCAGCTCTCAGTTAGGGCAAGGAATTGTAGGGACTGGAGGGAGGCATACGCAGGGATGAAGTCAGCCTTCCGAGTGGCAGACTGGCAGTTCCATAGTCCCCCTGTGACAGCAAAGTCCTCACAGGGGGTCAGCGGGGGATAGCTGAGGTTTGAGGGGTTCCGACGCCGTGGAGGCCCATGTCGCAGGGGGGGTCTTCGAGGGAGAGAGCAGACTGGGATGGGGTGAAACATAACATCACAAACGGGGACGGAAACGCTAGCGTCGCTCTGACACGCCTATTTAAATGGCCTACAATTGCTCACAAGCAATACCAAATCAAAGCTAATCTACTGATAAATTCCACAGCTATTTAAGTTACTTAAGACGAATGTTCAATCACTCTACAGGTATGCAACCAGTAGAAGTGATTAACAGGTAATAGACAAACAACGTGGCTCAAGCCCTAACCCTTGCTGTTCAAATGAGCAATTTTTAAAAATCAACGTTACCGCGTCTAGAGGAAACCCGCAGCGATACTAAACACCTGGTCAGAATGATGCACTTACTGACTAAGGACAACTTTCGCCAGTCTAATATACGCTAGCGTCGCTCTGACACGCCTATTTAAATGGCCTACAATTGCTCACAAGCAATACCAAATCAAAGCTAATCTACTGATAAATTCCACAGCTATTTAAGTTACTTAAGACGAATGTTCAATCACTCTACAGGTATGCAACCAGTAGAAGTGATTAACAGGTAATAGACAAACAACGTGGCTCAAGCCCTAACCCTTGCTGTTCAAATGAGCAATTTTAAAAAATCAACGTTACCGCGTCTAGAGGAAACCCGCAGCGATACTAAACACCTGGTCAGAATGATGCACTCCACATGATGCACTCCACAGACGTGCATTTCTGTCCTTACAGTATTTTCTCCTGACTTTCCATTTGTTTTTTGTCCTGAGATGAGAAGGCTTGTTTTGGAGAGTCAGTTTTCTCAATCATTGTAATTATTTTCAACGAATTACAGTGGAAGTTTTAGACTAATCGTAACTGTGTTCAATCATTTTCCTATGAGATGAGATTTACCACTGAAAAGTGATACTCCAAAGAGACGTGCATATGTATATGTCGATATTTTCACCTGACTTCCATTGCACTGCATACTCAGGAGTGAGGGGTTGCTTAGGGAGACCATGTAGTAGATTACAAAGTGTGAATTATTAGTTTTCATTTATAGATGAATTAGAATAAATCAGAAATGGCATTCTCCTTTCATGAATTATTTTCACTACAAATTTATAAAGATTTTTCCCCGTTGGCAATGTCAGTTTCATTAATAATTCAGTCCCATCACTGCAACCCTGTTTGTAGATTAAACAGAATGAGAAGCACACATTCTCTGTGAAGTGTGAGCTGCTAGCTGCCATCCACTTTCTCCTCCACAGTGGTTGAGAAGGAGGAGCTCATTGCATGAGTGAGTTCCGGCTGCAGATGCTCAGTTGATCAGAGATGGTTGCTAGTGCTTGATGAGACACAGAAACTCCTGCTGACTGAACTCTCCCTGCTGCTGCCTATTACACACTGTCCTGTGGAGCTGCCAGCCACAGCCTGTGCTGAGCAGAGAGCAGTTATAATATAAAATAAATAAGAACATTCCTCTTGGATTTAAAATTTAAAATTCTTAATATTTTCATAATAGTAAATAACTTATTTCACATTTCACACTGAAAAAGGTGTTGAACTGGAAAATTATATTTGTTGATAGGAGCAAAAGTCTCATACTGAATGTTTCTCCTCCAAATTTACTTACTTTTCTTATGTCCTGATTGATAAATAGAATTTAATTATTGATACTCACAACTCCAAACTTACAGAACACAGCTCATCTCAGAGCTGAATGTCTGTTAACACTCACAATGAAGAGTACAATGTTCTCTTTCTCTCTGTCAGGAGAGGAACTCCGTCTCTCAGAGCTGAGGATTGTGCTGCTGGGAGGGAGATGGAGTGGGAAGAGTTCAGCAGGAAACACCATTGTGGGCAGAGAGCAGTTTGTGTCTGGAATAAGAACTGCACAGTGTGTGAAGAGACAGAGTGAAGTAGCTGGGAGACAGGTCACTGTGGTCGACACACCAGGCTGGTTGACAGATTCTTTGAATGACACTGCAGAGCTGGATAAACAGGAGATTGTGCGCAGTGTGTCTCTGTGTCCCCCGGGACCCTATGCTCTCTTCCTGGTCATTAATGCGGGCTCAGCATTCAGAGAGGAACACAGGAGATCAGTGGTGGAACACCTGGAGCTTCTCAGTGAGAGAGTCTGGAGACACACTATAGTGCTGTTTACCTGGGGAGACTGGCTGGGAGACAGAACCATTGAGCAGCACATTGAGACTGAAGGGAGGGCCCTCCAAGAGTTCATAGAGAAATGTGGGAACAAGTATCATGTTCTCAACAATAAGAACAGGACTGATGGGACTCAGGTCACTGAGCTGCTGGAGAAGATAGAGGAGATGATGGCCAAGAACAGGCTTGAGGAGGAGTTGAGGGGAAGAGAGGAGCAGCTGAAGAGAGTGTCAAAGTTTGTCCCTGTGCTCTGCAGGGAGCGGAGGAGAAACAGTCTGGTTTTACTTCCTCCTTCCTGTAAGTTTTTTTTTATCATCTTTAAGACTGAATATCTCAGCACAGAAGTTTAGCTTCATAAGCAGTAATGCAGTATGTAGATTAATACTTCGCTTTCATATGCAACAGTATTGACTTCATTCATTGTTCAATAGAACCAACCAAAATCAAAGATTAATTTAATAATATGATTATTATTAAATAAATTATTGCATTCCATTACATCATTGATTTACCAGTGTCCCTAGACCTCTGGAATTAAAACTGCCCCAAAACATGACTGACCTTCTACCAAATTTCACTGTGGGAATGAAGTGCATCTCCTTTTATGCATTTCTGTCTCAATGCCAAATATACCAATGCTGTTTCTGACAAAAATGTTCAATTTGGCCTCATCTGCCCACAGCACCTTTGTTCAATCATACTTTAAATGACCTAATAAGACCTGAATTGAATGTTTTGGTCAGTTACAGCTTCAACATGAATTATTAAATGAAAGCTTGAATTGGGATGGTTCCATTGAAACATTAATATAGTTAATATTTTTCACATGTTCAGCATTTTGAGTTTATCTCAGTCATCATATTGTTGAAGATATTTTTGTGCATTGTCAGTCTATGGTGCCAATAATTCTGGAGCCCACTGTACGTGAACACCAGAACAAATGAATGAATAACCATCTTTGAAAATCAAAGTTTTATCATTTGGAGAACTTTAACATATTATTGCAGAAAAACATCCAAGCACAAAAGAGAGGCAATGATTAATCTGATCATATTCATTATTGTTTGAAGTTGAAGATAATAAAGAGTATAATTCAGATGAATTTGAGTGTAACAGTACTTGTTGGTGGTGTTGTGTTACAGTGAGCGGAGGGACTCCAGCCCCCTCTGAAGCAGGCAGCTCTGCTCATCAACCTTCCAGTAAGTGTCACATTAGCTGAAAAGGAGCAAATCAGAGAGTTCAGCATCATCTGGATATGGAAGAAGGGGTTCAGTAGTGAGTGACGCAGAGATGTGTCACACAGAGACACTGGAACAGGGTAGTGCGGGTGACACTCCACACTAATATCCCTCTAGCCTGCCCCCATGTGGCAGGCTACAGGATGAGAGACACTCCTCTCTGCTCTTTCCTTCGGCTGCAGTGCTCCTTATGTGCTGTGGTGTAATTCAAGAGACATTTAGAAAATACTGTGTGTATAACATCTTCTTTATATATGTACAGTACTGTGAAAACGTTTTAGGCAGGTGTGAAAAAATGCTGGAAAGTAAGAATGCTTTGAAAAATTCAAAAGTTTATTTTTATCAATTTACATTTTTGTAACAAAATGACGCTAACAAAATGACGCTAACAAAATGACGCTAACAAAATGCAAAGTGATTGAACAGAAGAAAAATCTAAATCAAATCAATATTTGGTGTGACCACCCTTCAAACCTTCATCAGTTCTTCTAGGTACACTTGTAGGCATATAGTCAGGTGTGTGATTAACCAATTATACCAAACAGGAGCTAATGATCATCAATTTAATATGTAGTTTGAAACACACTAATTAACTGAAACAGAAACAGTTGTGTGGGAGGGTTAAAACTGGGTGAGGAACCGCCAAACTCTGCTTCCAAGGTAAGGTTGCTGGAGACAGTTTAATGTCAGAAATCATACACCATGGCAAGATTGAGCACAGCAACAAGACACAAGGTAGTTATTCTGCATCAGCAAGGTCTCTCCCAGCCTGAAATTTCAAGGCAGACAGGGGTTTCCAGATATGCTGTCCAAGCTCTGTTGAAGAAGCACAAAGAAACAGGCAAAGTTGAGGACCGTCGACGAGGTGGCCGGCCAAGGAAACTTAGTGCAGTAGATGAAAGACACATCATGCTTACTTCCCTTCGCAATCGGAACATGTCCAGCAGTACCATCAGCTCAGAATTGGTAGAAACCAGTGGGACCCAGGTACACCCATCTACTGTACGGAGAAGTCTGGTCAGAAGTGGTCTTCATGGAAGAATTGCGGCCAAAAAGCCATACCTCCGTCATGGAAACAAGGCCAAGCGACTCAACTATGTACGAAAACACAGGAACTGGGGTGCAGAAAAATGGCATCAGGTTCTCTGGACTGACAAAATGTGAAATATTTGGCTGTAGCACCAAGGCAGTTTGTTCACTGATGGGCTGGAGAGCGGTACAAGAAGGAGTGTCTGCAGGCAACAGTGAAGCATGGTGGAGGTTCCTTGCAAGTTTGGGGCTGAATTTCTTCAAATGGAGTTTGGTCAGAATTAATGGTCTCCTCAATGCTGAGAAGTACAGGCAGATACTTATCCATCATGCAGTACCATCAGGGAGGCATCTGATTGCATCAGATCCTCAGCAGAACTATCCTCAGCATAAAGAAGAACAAGGAGTCCTGGAAGTGATGGTATGGCCCCCACAGAGCCCTGATCTCAACATCATCGAGTCTGTCTGGGATTACATGAAGAGACAGAAGCATTTGAGGCTGCCTAAATCCACTGAAGAACTGTGGCTAGTTCTCCAAGATGTAATGCAATTAATTTTGCATGCAACTTCCCACATAGAGTGGACTCCAGAATGATTGGCACCCCTGACGGGCAATGCACAGAAAATACTTTCAAAATAAACAGTATGATTACTGAGATAACTCAAGATGCTGAACATGAATAAAATACTGGACTTCATTCATCTTTCAATAGAACCAAACAAAATCAAAGATTCATTTCATAATAAAAAAAGATTTAGCCAAAATCAAGGTTCCATGATTATTGCATTCTATTGCATCATTGATTTTACCAGTGTCCCTAGACCTCTGGAATTAGAACTGCCCCAAAACATGACTGACCTTCTACCAAATTTCACTGTGGGAATGAAGTGCATCTCCTTTTATGCATTTCTGTCTCAATGCCAAATATACCAATGCTGTTTCTGACAAAAATGTTCAATTTGGCCTCATCTGCCCACAGCACCTTTGTTCAATCATACTTTAAATGACCTAATAAGACCTGAATTGAATGTTTTGGTCAGTTACAGCTTCAACATGAATTATTAAATGAAAGCTTGATTTGGGATGGTTCCATTGAAACATTAATATAGTTAATATTTTTCACATGTTCAGCATCATTTATCTCAGTAATCATATTGTTGAAGATATTTTTGTGCATTGTCAGTCTATGGTGCCAATAATTCTGGAGCCCACTGTACATGAACACCAGAACAAATGAATGAATAACCATCTTTGAAAATCAAAGTTTTATCATTTGGAGAACTTTAACATATTATTGCAGAAAAACATCCAAGCACAAAAGAGAGGCAATGATTAATCTGATCATATTCATTATTGTTTGAAGTTGAAGATAATAAAGAGTATAATTCAGATGAATTTGAGTGTAACAGTACTTGTTGGTGGTGTTGTGTTACAGTGAGCGGAGGGACTCCAGCCCCCTCTGAAGCAGGCAGCTCTGCTCATCAACCTTCCAGTAAGTGTCACATTAGCTGAAAAGGAGCAAATCAGAGAGTTCAGCATCATCTGGATATGGAAGAAGGGGTTCAGTAGTGAGTGACGCAGAGATGTGTCACACAGAGACACTGGAACAGGGTAGTGCGGGTGACACTCCACACTAATATCCCTCTAGCCTGCCCCCATGTGGCAGGCTACAGGATGAGAGACACTCCTCTCTGCTCTTTCCTTCGGCTGCAGTGCTCCTTATGTGCTGTGGTGTAATTCAAGAGACATTTAGAAAATACTTTGTATATAACATCTTCTTTATATATGTAAAGTACTGTGAAAACGTTTTAGGCAGGTGTGAAAAAATGCTGGAAAGTAAGAATGCTTTGAAAAATTCAAAAGTTTATTTTTATCAATTTACATTTTTGTCATTTGGCAGACGCTAACAAAATGCAAAGTGATTGAACAGAAGAAAAATCTAAATCAAATCAATATTTGGTGTGACCACCCTTCAAACCTTCATCAGTTCTTCTAGGTACACTTATAGTCAGGTGTGTGATTAACCAATTATACCAAACAGGAGCTAATGATCATCAATTTAATATGTAGTTTGAAACACACTAATTAACTGAAACAGAAACAGTTGTGTGGGAGGGTTAAAACTGGGTGAGGATCAGCCAAACTCTGCTTCCAAGGTAAGGTTGCTGGAGACAGTTTAACGTCAGAAGTCATACACCATGGCAAGACTGACTGTTTGGAAGAACCTACCTGCCAAGTTCCTTCAAAAACTGTGTGCAAGTATACCTATAAGAATTGATGCTGTTTTGAAGGCAAAGGGTGGTCACACCAAATATTGATTTGATTTAGATTTTTCTTCTGTTCATTGACTTCTTCTGTTCATGCATTTTGTTAATTGATAAAAAAAGAAACTGTTAACATTTCTATTTTTGAAAGCATTCTTATTTTCCAGCATTTTTTCACACCTGCCTAAAACATTTGCCCAGTACTGTGTGTGTGTGTGTGTATATATATATATATATATATATATATATATATATATATATGTATATACAGTGCATCCGGAAAGTATTCACAGCGCTTCACTTTTCCCACATTTTGATATGTTACAGCCTTATTCCAAAATGGAATAAATGATTTTTTTCCCTCAAAATTCTACACACAACACCCCATAATGACAACATGAAATAAGTTTTTTTGATATTTTAGCAGGCGGCACGGATGGTGCAGTGGGTAGCACTGCCGCCTCACAGCAAGGAGGTCCTGGGTTCGAATCCCCGTCGGCCGGGGCCTCTCTGTGCGGAGTTTGCATGTTCTCCCCGTGTCTGCGTGGGTTTCCTCCGGGTACTCCGGTTTCCTCCCACAGTCCAAAGACATGCAGGTTAGGCCGATTGGAGAGTCTAAATTGCCCGTAGGCATGAGTGTGTGAGTGAATGGTGCGTGTGCCCTGCGATGGACTGGCGACCTGTCCAGGGTGTATTCCTGCCTTTTGCCCAATGTATGCTGGGATGGGCTCCAGCCCCCCTGCGACCCTGATCAGGATAAGCGGGTTCAGATAATGGATGGATGGATGGATATTTTAGCAAATTTATTAAAAAAATAACAAACTAAGAAATCACATGTACATAAGTATTGCTCAATACTTTGTTGATGCACCTTTGGCAGCAATTACAGCCTCAAGTCTTTTTGAATATGATGCCACAAGCACAGATGGCACACCTATTTTTGGGCAGTTTCGCCCATTCCTCTTTGCAGCACCTCTCAAGCTCCATCAGGTTGGATGGGGAGCATCGGTGCACAGCCATTTTCAGATCTCTCCCGAGATGTTCAATCGGATTCAAGTCTGGGCTCTGGCTGGGCCGTTCAAGGACAATCACAGAGTTGTCCTGAAGCCATTCCTTTGATATCTTGGCTGTATGCTTCGGGTCGTTGTCCTGCTGAAAGATGAACTGTCGTCCCAGTCTGAGGTCAAGAGTGCTCTGGAGCAGGTTTTCATCCAGGAGGTCTCTGTACATTGCTCCCTCAATCCTGACTAGTCTCCCAGTTCCTGCCGCTGAAAAACATCCCCACAGCATGATGCTGCCACCACCATGCTTCACTGTAGGGATGGTATTGATGATGATGAGCGGTGCCTGGTTTCCTTTTTTTTTCCTTTCATTTTGTTTCTCATGGTCTGAGAGTCCTTCAGGTGCCTTTTGGCAAACTCCAGGCGGGCTGCCATGTGCCTTTGACTAAGGAGTGGCTTCCGTCTGGCCACTCTACCATACAGGCCTGATTGGTGGATTGCTGCAGAGATGGTTGTCCTTCTGGAAGGTTCTCCTCTCTCCACAGAGGAACGCTGGAGCTCTGACAGAGTGACCATCTGGTTCTTGGTCACCTCCCTGACTAAGGCCCTTCTCCCCCGATTGCTCAGTTTAGACGGCTCTAGGAAGAGTCCTGGTGGTTCCGAACTTCTTCCATTTATGTATGATGGAGGCCACTGTGCTCATTGGGACCTTCAAAGCAGCAGAAATCTTTCTGTACCCTTCCCCAGATTTGTGCCTCGAGACAATCCTGTCTCTGAGGTATACAGACAATTCCTTTGACTTCATGCTTGGTTTGTGCTCCGACATGTACTGTCAACTGTGGGACCTTATATAGACAGGTGTGCGCCTTTCCAAATCATGTCCAATCAACTGAATTTACCACAGGTGGACTCCAATTAAGCTGTAGAAACATCTCAAGGTTGATCAGTGGAAACAGGATGCACCTGAGCTCAATTTTGAACTTCATGGCAAAGGCTGTGAATACTTATGTACATGTGATTTCTTAGTTTTTTATTTTGAATAAATTTGCAAAAATTTCTAAAAAACTTCTTTCATGTTGTCATTATGGGGTGTTTTGTTAGTAGAATTTTGAGGGAAAAAATGAATTTATTCCATTTTGGAATAAGGCTGTAACATAACAAATGAGAATACTTTCCGGATGCACTGTGTATATATATATATATATATGTGCTTTATGGAATAAATGAACTGAAAACTGGGTGGCCTGTAGCGTTATGGTTAAGGTACATGACTGGGACCCGCAAGGTCGGTGGTTCGAACCCCAGTGTAGCCACAATAAGATCCGCACAGCCATTGGGCCCTTGAGCAAGGCCCTTAACCCTGCATTGCTCCATGGGAGGATTGTCTCCTGCTTAATCTAATCAACTGTACATCGCTCTGGATAGCATCTTCCAAATGCCAATAATGTAAAAGCGCTAGATTAGCGTTTACTGTTCACAGAAGACGTAGAGACTGTCCCCTGGTGGATGAAAAGTATATCATCACTGATGCCAATGAAGGATTTCTGAATCATTACTGAAACTTTCTGAAAGTTACTGAATTAATCTAAATCTGAAATATGTCTGATTAGACTATTTACATGTGACAGGATCTTTATTGTCTTTATACATGGAATTCAGTAAATCCTACAGATTTTCAGAAAATATTCCAAGCAATTTATCTTAATTACATTTAATTTTGATCTGTTCTGATTTGTTGATAAACATTTTAAATAAAATTATTTTAGTTGTATCTGTGCATCATATTTTTTGCCTGATGGGTTCACAATAAAAGTTTTACTCAGGTGAGTCAAACTGGGTAATTAAACTGGCTGAGATTCCTTTAAATTGTGGAGCAGCCTGGTACTGCTTCTGCATTGGACGGTCACAGCAGGTCTGTAAAGGTAATGAAATAAACATTGCCTTTCACAGGAAGGAAAGACATTGACACATGAATGTGTTCAACATCAGCCAATTTATACATTTATATACTTATATTATATTAAGGACAGTGGATAGCTCTCTTAATATAATCCTCCACAGACTGCAACATGGCATATATTTACAACAAAAAAGCAAGCAATATTAATATTTTCTATTTATCTATAATTCTTTATTCAGATAAAATCAGCCAAATTTACTAACCTTATTTATTCTCTACTCTTCTCCTAAGAAATATTATAGCCAGCAGCCATACCAACACCCTGTTTCTGCTGAATGGCTAAAGCTAAGCAGGTGTGGGCTTGGTTAATACTTGGATGGGAGGAGTGGTGTTGGTGGGCCCAAAGGGGGTGATCTTCCCTCTTGACACATAAATTCCAATGTGCTGTCAGAGATGTCAGCTTTCGGGTGACATTTCACTAAGTTCCTGACTCACTGTTATCATTAAAGATCCCATGAAATTTATCACTGAGAGTAGGGAGTATCCCAGAGTCCTGGCTGAATTCCTACTCTCATAACTTGCCACCTAATCATCTCCTGATTTGATTGGCTAAATAATTGTTCTCTCCCTCTTCACCTTAGCTGATATATGGTGATCAAGTTCATGATGGCATATATTGTAATGTATTCCATTAAACGTTGGCTTTCCTAGTTTTATAAAATGCCTGTCAAACTTGTTTTAGACATTAAACATTGAAATTAAAGGGACAGTTCAGTTTAATTTTGAAAAGCACTTTATTCATTTAAAGAACAAACAGCCTGATTCCTCTAATGGCTGTTACAAAGCTGTCTCTGTCAATTGAAAACAAGCACTGAAACTGAAATAATGAACCAAGAAGGTGAACTATCCCTGATAGAGGGAGAAGGAGAAAAGTGTAGTGTAATCCCGGTGTAGCCACAATAAGATCCGCACAGCCGTTGGGCCCTTGAGCAAGGCCCCTAACCCTGCATTGCTCCAGGGGAGGATTGGTCTCCTGCTTAGTCTAATCAACTGTACGTCGCTCTGGATAAGAGCATCTGCCAAATGCCAATAATGTAATAATGTAAAAGCCTGATGCTTGAAGCCTCTCCTCTGTCCTCATCTCCTCATCTTCAGTTCTTGGTCCTCTCCTCTTCTCTCTGTACACCATGTCTCTTGGTTCTGTTATATCTTCCAATGGCTTTTCTTACCATTCTTATGCCGATGACACCCAACCATTTCTTTCCTTCCCCCCCCAATACCCAGGTCACCACACAGATCTCTGCCTGCTTGGCTGATATCTCTGCGTGGATGACTTCCCACCACCTGAAGCTTAACCTTGCCAAGACGGAACTTCTCTACATCCCTGCTAAGTCCTCTCCGATAAACGACCTCTCAGTGACTGTTGAGGACTTTGTAGTATCCTCCTCCCATATAGCAAAGAATCTTGGGGTGACTCTTGATAACCGCCTCACCCTGGCTCCACAAGTAACATCCACTGCCAGAATCTGCAGGTTCTTCCTCTACAATATACGCTGTATCCGTCATCTCCTGACGGAGCTCCTAGTCCAGGCGCTCGTCATTTCCCGCCTGGATTACTGCAACTCCCTCCTAGCCGGTTTCCCAGCTTGTGCCATCAAGCCCCTCCAGCTGGTCCAGAATGCTGCAGCCTGCCTGATCACCAGTCAACCCAGGTCGGCTCATGTCACCCCACTTCTCATTGGTCTCCACTGGCTTCGTATTGCCGAACACATCCGATTCAAGGCCCTAGTGTTGGCATTTCAGGCTGCTTAGGGGACTGCCCCACCTTACATCCAATCCTGAATCACTCCCTAATCCCAAGCTAGACCACTCTGGTCTGCCAGCTCTGGTCGCCTTATGGTTCCCTCACTACGAGCACCTGGTGGTCGAGCTACACGTTCACTCCTGTTTTCCGTTCTGGTTCCTCACTGGTGGAATGACTTGCCACTGCCAGGACAGCAGAATCCCTCCCCCTACTTTGACGCAGACTAAAAACATAACTGTCCTCCCTCCTGATTCCCCCCCCCCCTTCCGATATCCCTATCCCTCTTGTCTACCCCCCAAAAGAATGTGGATGTTGTTTAGAACAGCACTTCATGTGTATTTTACTAGTTATGTGTAAGCCAGTAATAAGTAACATTTGGTGTCATGCGCTGACTTCCCCCTGATGGCATGGAGATGGAGATGGCATAAAGATGTTTCATGATAATCCCAGGTCAGAATATAGTAATGTTTGGTGTTATTCTGATTGGTTCAGTGCGACTGGTGTAATGGTCTAGTTTTTGTAACAGTCTGCCTTTGATATCATAACCATCCAGGAGCCGAGGGAAAACTGGGCAAAAGCTATTTGTTTTAGCTCCCTGACCAAGGTCTCACTGGTGGGAGTTTGCTTGTAAATTTGGCCTGTAGCGTAGTGGTTAGGGTATATGACTGGGATACGCAAGGTCGGTGGTTCTAATCCCGGTGTAGCCACAATAAGATCCTCACAGCCGTTGGGCCCTTGAGCAAGGCCCTTAACCCTGCATTGCTCCAGGGGAGGATTGTCTCCTGCTTAGTCTAATCAACTGTACGTCGCTCTGGATAAGAGCGTCTGCCAAATGCCAATAATGTAATGTAATGTAATGTAATTCCAGATGGGTGACCCATTCTTAGGGTCAAGAACTAAGGCCTGGATTTTGGAGATAAGGAGAAGAAACCAAGCAATCTGGGGTCTTGTTTCCTTTCCTTTAATTCACCCAAATCAGGTTTATCCAAAAGGTATATTTCCATGAGAGGTACAAATACGTATTTACAGCACAATGCAGTTATAATGAAACTACATTCATAAATATAATATCTTGCAACCTTTTCCCCCCGACCATCCGATATCTGATCCGCTCCTTACATAACACACCTCAACCCACAGTCAGCCCTACGACCCTGGTGTCGAGGACCCGGCCCTAGGCCCCCCTGATGAGAGATTGACGGGGATGGGTTAGGCAGGAATGCATTGTTAACCCCTCGCACATGCCATTGAGGTGGTAGCAAGAACGCCTGTAAGAGGAAAAATATGCGGTTCAGAGCTAATGAGCAGCCCTAATTGTTCGGGGGACTTAGATTTTGGGTTCTAGAGAGCAAGGCTAAAGGTCTGACTGAGGCCATGCGTAACATGATTGTATAAAAACATTCTTAGTTGAGAAGTGTGGGCTTGCTCCTACAGGGGAGGAGCATAAGGCCTGCTTAAGGCAAAAAGATGAGGAAAACAATATAGATGATGGGGAAATGATAATCTGATAATTTATTGGATAGATTCAAAGGACTGACTGTAGAGGAGTTGGGTGATGAATTACACTCGGCTATTAATTGGATGTCCTTTGTAGATTTCTTAAGGCGCCACAAGAAAGTGTACCTGAAGAATGTATGTCATTCGGGCACTGTCACATCATTTGGGCACTGCTGTCATTACACCGGTGACTGCTCTCCTAGATTCAATATTCAAAACTCCTGTTGAGATAGCAAATAGACCCAGTAAAACCTTTAAAACATTGCCCATGTGATCCTTGTATTATTGCATTATGTCTTGTGCAATGGTAACAGGAATTGCATGTAAAATGGATAATCAGGAGGGAAGTTTCATGATAACTGCAACATAATAAAACATAAGGGTAATCTGTTTGGTATGGATGTGATCCGGTAAAATCAAGGAATCGGATGAGATACATTTCATACCAAATGGAGTTTAATAAACCATAGTTTCAGTAACTCAAGGGAAAACCTGCATGTCCTCTCTTGGTAATCATCTCATTTTCCCAACTTAACAACCCCCAAGGATGGGGGTCTAAATTCCAGATTTGACCACCCCTCCAGGTTGATTTATGGCACTGCCACCTGGTTCAAACATATGATTTGGCATAAAAGCAAGGGAGACAGACCAATCTGGGAAGATTGCATTCGACTTCCCACATGGGATATTCTGTGTATGTGTAGCAGCGGAAGATCACATTCGACTTCCCACACAACATGTCTTGTGTATGTAAGTATCAGGAAGATCGCACTCGACTTCCTACACTGTGCATACTCTGTATATGTGTGTAGCCAAAGTAAGCTGGGTATGATTATTTACTTTATCTCTATTCTTAATTTGTGTATTTTGTTTGTAACTTGCGTGATCTCCATGACTCTAATTCATCTTGTACCTTTTCAGCCTAAATTACAATTGAATACTCGGGGGGACGATATTGACCAGAGACCAACTGATCAGTGGCTTGGTACTTTAGTGGTGTTTCCAAGCTGGGAAAGGCAGCCAAGTTCGGCCCACAAAAGGATTGGTGGTGCATGGCTCTTGTAATTTGATGCGAAGGGAACCCATGGGCGTTTCTACGCCAGTTCCTGTCAAGTTAACTCTAAGGAGCCCTGTAAATGCATGCTGACCTGGGTCGATACGCAGTTAAAGCAGACAGAAAAATGCTGGTAAGTATGGAAGAAGCACATAACATACGGGAAATAGGCAGGTGATTGAAATGAAATTACAAATTGATGTGTGATAACAGATAACAGGGAACAGATTAAATTACTTGGAACAAATGAATGAATGAATGAATTAATGACAAAGAGTATGGGAAGCTAGGCTGGACAATAAACACGAGTACAGAACAAGAAGAACGCCAAACAGACTGACACTGATGGATTGAGTATGACATTACCCTGTCCCCCTTGACACCTGGCGCCCCTAGAGTCAAAGGGTGTTGAATAAAGAAATCGTGAATTAGAGCTCACCAGGGCCACGGAGGCGGAGCATCTGACTAACTTGGAACAGGTGCTCATGAGGCTCTCAGACACCAGCCTCTGACTGAAATGCGTCCAAATGTGTTGTGTTCCTGGCACCAAGCGTGGTCTACCTGGGGCACAATTCACAGCTGAGGGGCTTTGCCCAGTGGAACCTGTCAAGGAGGCCCCCAGCCCCAAGAATGAGCACGGGCACCATAACAGAATTCCCCAATTTGGCCAGGGGCAGCCCTGCTACTCATGTGTCCCCAGAGACTGTATTTTTGTTGGAGAGTCTGTCAGACAAATCTTATGCTAAACAAAAAATTTAATTGAGTTTGCAGGATGGCTGCATCCTCTGGGGGCTGCACAGATGTGCATGAAGTGGATGATCAAATGTGACGGATGGCCTGAAGAGAATGACAGGGGACTCTCTCAACACTCGCCTCTCTCATTTCCTGTTTCAATATCACCTCACTCCACAGACAACTACAGGACAATCACCCGCCGAGATGCTGATGAACCGCCGGCCTTTGTCGAGGCTGGATGAGAGAGACAGTTTAATGTCTGTGTATGTGTATGTGAGGAATTTCAGCAGTAACAGCAACCAGCCATGGCTGCCTGGGGTTATTCTGAAGCAGAGGGGAACAGTCTCCTATGCTGTTAAGCTGACAGACTCAGAAGTTCTCCAGTGTCTGAGCTTCCAGTGGCAGGAGGTGCTACTGTGGGGTCTTTTCCACTGGTGTCTTCACCAGAGACACACAGACTGACACTACACTGACACACAGACCCCTGCCATGTCCACAACCC
Organism: Conger conger; assembly: GCF_963514075.1. Lineage (NCBI taxonomy): Eukaryota > Metazoa > Chordata > Actinopteri > Anguilliformes > Congridae > Conger > Conger conger. The sequence goes on from NC_083775.1 coordinate 18,582,007, forward strand.
TGAATCCAGCCGAAACGCGCTCATCTGCCGTGTCTACAGAGACACTGCAGGTACCATGCAGGTCACAGCGCGCTCGTAACCCTCCAGACAGACTGAATGTTTCATTTACATTTTCATTTTGTGTTATTAAAACCGTGCCTAGACAATTATACAAGTTTGAGGTGTAAGCAGGTAAAAGGCAACTGTTATTTATTTTTGTCAATGGGGGATTTTTGAATTGAAAGTGTTTTAATAATAATAATAATAAATAATGATAATAATAATAATAATAATAATCTTGTCCACAATTGTGGAAATTTGCCTTCAGCTTCACAGGTTGGTTAAAACACAGAATCAGACACAATTTGTCTGGTTTGTTTCACCTACTTCTTGTTTATACATCCCAATTGTTTCTGCTCTTTCCCAATAATTTTACTGGCCATGTTTGTAATTCTGGACAGTCTATTTTTGTTCTTAGCCCACAGGTGCCCATACACATGTTAAAAGTTAAACCACTTTCAACAAGACTTCTGTAAACAGTCTCTAAAATGTTGTTGCTTGTATCGTAAGAATCCAATTTCCTAATTAGATACAAGCGCTTTTTTTCCTTTTAAAAATATATTCTATGTTGGCTGTAAAACTTAAAGTGCAATCAAAAAAGGTTCCTAAATATTTACCTCCTTTAGTGCTTCAGGCTTATTGTTAATCAAAACAGGTGGAAAATAGTGACAGGCATTATGCTGACTTACAATAACAAACTCCTTCATCTTACTTTTGTTAATAAAAAGGGCACTGTCTTCACACCACTCACCAATATGGTGGAAATATGTAGACTGATTATCTGTGTTCTCTGTCTGCATAAGACCATATATAGGAGCACCCCAAGGCTGTGTGCTCTCTCCTGTGCTGTGTTCTCTGTACACTAATGAAATGCAAGTTATGAATTCAACCTGCCAGCTGTATAAATATGCTGATGACATGGTGCTAGACCATATAACTCCTGTGGCAGATAAAAAGGCCTGAAAGACACGGTCATCATTTCATAATCCGGGATGCAGATCTGTTCATGAACGTGCATCTGCGTGGCCCATTTATTTTCCAGAAATATACACAGTCCTCCACCGATCGATTTCTTTGATAGGTGCTCATCTCTGTCTGCCCTAATTATTGTATATCCGTCAAAAGAGACTATTGCTTCCGGCTTTAGCCTTGTCTCCAGCTCCGTGAAGTTGGCAACAATTAGACTTCCTGTACAGAAGTTCCGGTTTCAACTTCCTGTGATTTTCCATCAAAATAAGAGCTGCTGAGTAACGTTAAATAATGAGAACATAGTTACCGCGTTTGCTGCGCTTCCTCACATAATTACCATTGTTTAAATTCATTGCTGATAGAACTTACAAAAGTCAGCAAGCAACTAGCTTGCTATTTGACTAGTGACTATATTGTAGGCCAAGCATAAATTGCTTGACCCTGTCGGTTCAATAACTCCTCATTTGCATACCTGCTTACTGTTTGAAAAAAAAGTTGCCAAATATGAAGGGGCATACATTAAATCTATGTATAATATATATAAAATTATACATTTATTATCTAAAATCATGTTCCGAGCAATTGTTGCTGTATTTAGTGTGGTAAGGGCATGCAATGCCATTGACTGTCAATTCACAAGCAGCTCATTTGCATAGCTCATAACTCAAAAACTATGAATTGTTTCAAAATGAAAGGGGGTATACATTTGTTAGCTGGACCCATATCTTTAATATTCTACAGTCCTTTCTGCAAAATCCTGTTCCGAGCAATTGTTGCTGTGTTTCTAGTGTGGGGAGGCCATACGTTGCCATAGACTGTCAGTTGCCACCCAGCTCATTTGCATAGCTCATAACTCAAAAACTAGAAATTGTTTCAAAATGAAAGGGGGTATACATTTGTTAGCTGGACCCTTATCTTTGATATGCTACAGTCCTTTCTGCAAAATCCTGTTCCGAGCAATTGTTGCTGTGTTTCTAGTGTGGGGAGGCCATACGTTGCTATTGACTGTCAGTTGCCACCCAGCTCATTTGCATAGCTCATAACTCAAAAACTAGAAATTGTTTCAAAATGAAAGGGGGTATACATTTGTTAGCTGGACCCATATCTTTAATATGAAACAGTCCTTTCTGCAAAATCCTGTTCCGAGCAATTGTTGCTGTGTTTCTAGTGTGGGGTGGCCATACGTTGCCATAGAATGTCAATTCACAAGCAGCTCATTTGCATAGCTGATAACTCAAAAACTATAAATTGTTTCCCAATGAAAGGGGGTATACATTTACTCTATATACCCTTATCTTTAATATTCTACAGTCCTTTCTGTGAAATCCTGGTCCGAGCAATTGTTGCTGTGTTTCTAGTGTGGGGTGGCCATACGTGCTAGACCCCCATCAGTCTGGCTTCAGATCGGGCCACTCGACAGAGACCGCGCTGCTCTCCGTCAGTGAGTCACTCCATGCCGCACGAGCAGCCTCCCTCTCCTCTGTCCTCATTCTCCTAGATCTCTCTGCTGCCTTCGACACTGTGGATCACTCCATCCTCCTATCTGCCCTCTCAGCAACGGGCATCTGTGGCACAGCCCTGGACTGGATTGAGTCCTACCTCTCTGGTCGCTCCTTCCAGGTTGCCTGGGCTGGTTCGGTATCGACACCTCGGCCCCTCGCCACAGGAGTTCCCCAGGGCTCAGTCCTCGGCCCGCTTCTTTTTTCTCTTTACACTCGCTCCCTTGGCCCTGTGATCACTGCACATGGGCTATCCTACCACTGCTACGCGGACGATACCCAACTCTTCGTCTCGTTCCCGCCGTCTGATACGCAGGTTTCAGCCCGTATCTCAGCTTGCCTGATTGACATCCAGAGCTGGATGGACAACCACCATCTAAAGCTCAACCCAGGCAAGACTGAAATGATATTCATCCCTGCTAAAACCTCTCCCCATCTGGATCTCTCCATTTCCCTCGGGGATACCACACTCACGCCGTCACCCAGTGCAAGGAACCTCGGCGTGGTGATGGACAGCAGACTGTCCCTTTCCGAGAACATTGCAGCGGTGACCCGGTCTTGCAGGTTCTTCCTATACAACATACGGAGAATCCGCCCCTTTCTCACCCCCTACTCGACCCAGCTCCTGGTCCAAGCGATGGTTCTGTCCCGCCTGGACTACTGCAATTCCCTCTTGGCTGGCCTCCCAGCGTCTGCCATCAGACCCCTCCAACTCATCCAGAATGCAGCAGCTCGTCTGGTCTTCAACCTTCCCAAATACTCACACGTCACCCCCCTGCTTACTTCCCTCCACTGTCATGGCTCGCATCTAATTCAAAACATTGGTGCTAGCCTTCCAAGCAGTTAAAGGGTCTTCCCCAGCTTATCTACAAAAAATCATCAGACCCTACACCCCTGCCAGACCTCTTCGTTCAGCCTCCACAGGCCGCTTGGCACCTCCCCCTCTCCGAACCTCCACCTCACGCTCACGACTACTGTCTGTTCTGGCTCCACGGTGGTGGAACGAACTCCCCGTTGAGGTCAGAACTGTAGAATCTCTCCCCACCTTCAAGCGCAAGCTGAAGACGCACCTCTTCAAGCAGCACCTCTCCCCGTCCCTCCCTACTTCCCTACCTCCCTACCTCCCTGTGAACCTTAATTGTTGTCTCTGTGATGTGCTTTGTGTATCGGTATTTTTAGTTGGCTAGGTAAGCAGTGTTTGGATAGTTCACTTTGGTCACTTTTGCTCTGTTTGTTTGTTAATTTGTTCTCAAAAAATTATGGGTTTGCACTTTGTTGTACGTCGCTCTGGATAAGAGCGTCTGCTAAATGCCAATAATGTAATACATTGCTATTGACTGTCAATTCACAAGCAGCTCATTTGCATAGCTGATAACTCAAAAACTGTAATTATTTCAAAATGAAAGGGGGTATACATTTACTCTATATACCCATATCTTTAATATTCTACAGTCCTTTCTGTGAAATCCTGGAAACAATTGGCTAAATGATTCCATTATAAACACATACCTGTCATTTTTAATCAGTACCCAAAAAAATAATTCTTGCAGTCCCCTCTACTGCAACTATTTGTTAGCCAGGAACTGTATAGTTTGTACTGCAAGACAATTGAGGTCTTGCCAAATTTACCAAATTTAAAAAGAAATTGGTGGAGATTTAAATTTGTCCTTGTTCCAGTGAATTTAGATTTGTTACATTGGACCATGATTCATATTACAATGGAACATTGCAGGATATTAGAGGGAAAAATATTTTTTAAAGCAATATTAATGGATTCACTGAAGCACCACAACTCATCTTTATTAGCAGTTCTTGACCGTCTCTCACTCTATTTATCTTTACAGTATTTTGGCATTACAGGAAAACTACATCCAGTAAATTTGGTTTTTGAATATGCTCACCAATGTCCTTCCTTTCCAGGTCAGTTAGATGGGAGCAGCTTTGGACTTTACGTTTGTGTTTTCAAAAAGTATAATACTTGATAGTAATCAGTTAAATTGCAGTCCAAGTAAAATGCGAAAGGTTGTCCTGGATGACTTAACTTAAAATTAAATACTCATTAGAATTAGCCCAACAGTAAATCCTCCTTACAATTAAGGCCTCGGTTTGTTTCCAAGTCCCATTTGTGTCCCTACTTACTTCCCACTGCCATATTGTCATTTTTTCCCCCTTGTCTTCATCACAATCATACTGCAGCGCTGAGACACCCCCCACATACTGCCCCAGGACCGCCACCTCCTTCATCTGCACCCTGCCAATCTCACACACATTCAAAACCCATCACTGGAACAAATTGTTCATAATTAATTGTTAATTGTTTTATCTGACCATCATTGTCACCCGTAAGCCACCCAGAGGAGAATGGGCCCCCCACTTAAGTCTGGTTCCTCCCAAGGTTTCTTCCTTCTCCACCTTGGAAGTTTTTCCTTGCCACTGTTGCCCTAGGCTTGCTTTTGTGGGGGGAAAGGCTGGGGCTTGCGCTAAAGCTGTGTTTCTCAACTCTAGTCTTGCCGGAAGGTTTTTGTTGTAACCAGAAACTGAAACAACTAATTTAATAACTGAACCAATCATACCACCAAAAATGCCCTAAATTAAATAAATCAATTAATAAATTCCTGGTTGAGAAGCACTGCTCTAAAGCATGTACTGACAAATATAGCGTGAAATGTGCAACACAAATAAAGTTGATTTGACTTTAATTTCATTGTAAAGTTGCATGGTTTGGGTTTATCCCTGGGTATATAGGTCTATAATGAGCAGCATGTGAATTGACAGTCTATAGCAATGAATGCCCACCTTGCACCTGACACACAGCAACAATTGCTGTGAACAGGATTTTTCAGAAAGGACTATAGAATATTAGAGATAAGGGTCCAGCTAACAAATGTATACCCCCTTTCATTTTGAAACAATTCATAGTTTTTGAGTTATCAGCTATGCAAATGAGTTGGGTGGCAATTGACAGTCTATGGCAACGTATGGCCTCCCCACACTAGAAACACAGCAACAATTGCTTGGAACAGGATTTCACAGAAAGGACTGTTTCATATTAAAGATATGGGTCCAGCTAACAAATGTATACCCCCTTTCATTTTGAAACAATTTATAGCTTTTGAGTTATGAGCTATGCAAATGAGCTGGGTGGCAACTGACAGTCTATGGTAACGTATGGCCTCCCCACACTAGAAACACAGCAACAATTGCTCGGAACAGGATTTTGCAGAAAGGACTGTAGAATATTAAAGATATGGGTCCAACTAACAAAGGTATACCCCCTTTCATTTTGAAACAATTTCTAGTTTTTGAGTTATGAGCTATGCAAATGAGCTGGGTGGCAATTGACAGTCAATAGCAACGTATGGCCTCCCCACACTAGAAACACAGCAACAATTGCTCGGAACAGGATTTTGCAGAAAGGACTGTTTAATATTAAAGATAAGGGTCCAGCTAACAAATGTATACCCCCTTTTATTTTGAAACAATTTCTAGTTTTTGAGTTATGAGCTATGCAAATGAGCTGGGTGGCAACTGACAGTCAATAGCAACGTATGGCCACCCCACACTAGAAACACAGCAACAATTGCTCGGAACAGGATTTTGCAGAAAGGACTGTAGAATATCAAAGATAAGGGTCCAGCTGACAAATGTATACCCCCTTTCATTTTGAAACAATTTCTAGTTTTTGAGTTATGAGCTATGCAAATGAGCTGGGTGGCAACTGACAGTCAATAGCAACGTATGGCCACCCCACACTAGAAACACAGCAACAATTGCTCGGAACAGGATTTTGCAGAAAGGACTGTAGAATATTAAAGATATGGGTCCAACTAACAAATGTATACCCCCTTTCATTTTGAAACAATTTCTAGTTTTTGAGTTATCAGCTATGCAATTGAGCTGGGTGGCAATTGACAGTCTATGGCAACGTATGGCCTCCCCACACTAGAAACACAGCAACAATTGCTCGGAACAGGATTTTGCAGAAAGGACTGTTTAATATTAAAGATAAGGGTCCAGCTAACAAATGTATACCCCCTTTCATTTTGAAACAATTCACAGTTTTTGAGTTATCAGCTATGCAAATGAGTTGGGTGGCAATTGACAGTCTATGGCAATGTATGGCCTCCCCACACTAGAAACACAGCAACAATTGCTCGGAACAGGATTTTGCAGAAAGGACTGTTTCATATTAAAGATATGGGTCCTGCTAACAAATGTATACCCCCTTTCATTTGAAACAATTTCTAGTTTTTGAGTTATGAGCTATGCAAATGAGCTGGGTGGCAATTGACAGTCAATACCAACGTATGGCCTCCCCACACTAGAAACACAGCAACAATTGCTCGGAACAGGATTTTGCAGAAAGGACTGTTTCATATTAAAGATATGGGTCCAGCTAACAAATGTATACCCCCTTTCATTTTGAAACAATTTCTAGTTTTTGAGTTATGAGCTATGCAAATGAGCTGGGTGGCAATTGACAGTCAATAGCAACGTATGGCCACCCCACACTAGAAACACAGCAACAATTGCTTGGAACAGGATTTTTCAGAAAGGACTATAGAATATTAGAGATAAGGGTCCAGCTAACAAATGTATACCCCCTTTCATTTTGAAACAATTCATAGTTTTTGAGTTATCAGCTATGCAAATGAGTTGGGTGGCAATTGACAGTCAATAGCAACGTATGGCCTCCCCACACTAGAAACACAGCAACAATTGCTTGGAACAGGATTTTGCAGAAAGGAGTGTTTAATATTAAAGATAAGGGTCCAGCTAACAAATGTATACCCCCTTTCATTTTGAAACAATTTCTAGTTTTTGAGTTATGAGCTATGCAAATGAGCTGGGTGGCAACTGACAGTCAATAGCAACGTATGGCCACCCCACACTAGAAACACAGCAACAATTGCTCGGAACAGGATTTTGCAGAAAGGACTGTAGCATATCAAAGATAAGGGTCCAGCTAACAAATGTATACCCCCTTTCATTTTGAAACAATTTCTAGTTTTTGAGTTATGAGCTATGCAAATGAGCTGGGTGGCAACTGACAGTCTATGGCAACGTATGGCCTCCCCACACTAGAAACACAGCAACAATTGCTCGGAACAGGATTTTGCAGAAAGGACTGTAGAATATTAAAGATATGGGTCCAACTAACAAATGTATACCCCCTTTCATTTTGAAACAATTTCTAGTTTTTGAGTTATCAGCTATGCAATTGAGCTGGGTGGCAATTGACAGTCTATGGCAACGTATGGCCTCCCCACACTAGAAACACAGCAACAATTGCTCGGAACAGGATTTTGCAGAAAGGACTGTTTAATATTAAAGATAAGGGTCCAGCTAACAAATGTATACCCCCTTTCATTTTGAAACAATTCATAGTTTTTGAGTTATCAGCTATGCAAATGAGTTGGGTGGCAATTGACAGTCTATGGCAATGTATGGCCTCCCCACACTAGAAACACAGCAACAATTGCTCGGAACAGGATTTTGCAGAAAGGACTGTTTCATATTAAAGATATGGGTCCTGCTAACAAATGTATACCCCCTTTCATTTGAAACAATTTCTAGTTTTTGAGTTATGAGCTATGCAAATGAGCTGGGTGGCAATTGACAGTCAATACCAACGTATGGCCTCCCCACACTAGAAACACAGCAACAATTGCTCGGAACAGGATTTTGCAGAAAGGACTGTTTCATTTTAAAGATATGGGTCCAGCTAACAAATGTATACCCCCTTTCATTTTGAAACAATTCATAGTTTTTGAGTTATCAGCTATGCAAATGAGCTGGGTGGCAATTGACAGTCAATAGCAACGTATGGCCACCCCACACTAGAAACACAGCAACAATTGCTTGGAACAGGATTTTTCAGAAAGGACTATAGAATATTAGAGATAAGGGTCCAGCTAACAAATGTATACCCCCTTTCATTTTGAAACAATTTCTAGTTTTTGAGTTATGAGCTATGCAAATGAGTTGGGTGGCAATTGACAGTCAATAGCAACGTATGGCCTCCCCACACTAGAAACACAGCAACAATTGCTTGGAACAGGATTTTGCAGAAAGGAGTGTTTAATATTAAAGATAAGGGTCCAGCTAACAAATGTATACCCCCTTTCATTTTGAAACAATTTCTAGTTTTTGAGTTATGAGCTATGCAAATGAGCTGGGTGGCAACTGACAGTCAATAGCAACGTATGGCCACCCCACACTAGAAACACAGCAACAATTGCTCGGAACAGGATTTTGCAGAAAGGACTGTAGAATATTAAAGATATGGGTCCAACTAACAAATGTATACCCCCTTTCATTTTGAAACAATTTCTAGTTTTTGAGTTATCAGCTATGCAATTGAGCTGGGTGGCAATTGACAGTCTATGGCAACGTATGGCCTCCCCACACTAGAAACACAGCAACAATTGCTCGGAACAGGATTTTGCAGAAAGGACTGTTTAATATTAAAGATAAGGGTCCAGCTAAGAAATGTATACCCCCTTTCATTTTGAAACAATTCATAGTTTTTGAGTTATCAGCTATGCAAATGAGTTGGGTGGCAATTGACAGTCTATGGCAATGTATGGCCTCCCCACACTAGAAACACAGCAACAATTGCTCGGAACAGGATTTTGCAGAAAGGACTGTTTCATATTAAAGATATGGGTCCTGCTAACAAATGTACACCCCCTTTCATTTTGAAACAATTTCTAGTTTTTGAGTTATGAGCTATGCAAATGAGCTGGGTGGCAATTGACAGTCAATACCAACGTATGGCCTCCCCACACTAGAAACACAGCAACAATTGCTCGGAACAGGATTTTGCAGAAAGGACTGTTTCATATTAAAGATATGGGTCCAGCTAACAAATGTATACCCCCTTTCATTTTGAAACAATTTCTAGTTTTTGAGTTATGAGCTATGCAAATGAGCTGGGTGGCAACTGACAGTCTATGGTAACGTATGGCCACCCCACACTAGAAACACAGCAACAATTGCTCGGAACAGGATTTTGCAGAAAGGACTGTTTCATATTAAAGATATGGGTCCAGCTAACAAATGTATACCCCCTTTCATTTTGAAACAATTTCTAGTTTTTGAGTTATGAGCTATGCAAATGAGCTGGGTGGCAATTGACAGTCAATAGCAACGTATGGCCACCCCACACTAGAAACACAGCAACAATTGCTCGGAACAGGATATTGCAGAAATGACCGTTTCATATTAAAGATATGGGTCCAGCTAACAAATGTATACCCCCTTTCATTTTGAAACAATTTCTAGTTTTTGAGTTATGAGCTATGCAAATGAGCTGGGTGGCAACTGACAGTCAATAGCGCCGTATGGCCACCCCACACTAGAAACACAGCAACAATTGCTCGGAACAGGATTTTGCAGAAAGAACTGTAGAATATTAAAGATATGGGTCCAACTAACAAATGTATACCCCCTTTCATTTTGAAACAATTTCTAGTTTTTGAGTTATGAGCTATGCAAATGAGTTGGGTGGCAACTGACAGTCTATGGCAATGCATGCCCATACCACACCTGACAGACAGGTGGCAAACAGTTTTTATTAAAATTTGTGCACAATTGTATATTCTCTGCAAATACATCACAATCATATCCAACTGTATTAATTTAACAATTAAAATTGACAAAATTACAGTTCAAAAATAATTTTATTCACCGAACTTTTATTTTGATAAATGCGAACCGGAAGTCTCCAATTGTGGCCAGCAACATTTGCCAACTTCACGCAGCTCTTGTCTCCATTGGGCAGATTAGATTACACAATTTGAAGTCTGTTCGTGGGTCAGTCTCGCTTTAAACTCGTCAATTTTACTGTTGAGAGATCGCACATTTGATAGTGTGATTGTGAGAGCCAAATAGTAGAAAGCTATAGCTGAATGGATTTTGTGTTTTGTATATTTTGTGCTTTGCATATGTCAAGGGAACAGATAACTTAATTTGTGCTGTATGCCTATATTGATCATTTTATATAACAATTTACTCCTCGATGTGAATGTTTTTGTGCGCAAGTGTGAGAATTTTTAGGCAAAACACCGAACCTTTCTGGCTAGTAAGACAATGCGAGTGCAGCCAAGGAAGCATACAGCTTTTGACCGTCGTCCATAGTCTTTGTTATTCATAAATAAGCAAGTCAACTGTTTTGATGTAAACTAAAGAATGGTGTGCCTGCTGTAAACGCTCAGTGACATCGAAAGTAAAGATCAACGTTTCCACTGGAGTCCATCATAAATGGATATTGTGGATAACTGCTAACTAGGACACGAGTCAGAACTATCCTGCTGCCCTTATTGAATTAGAAGTGGCCTACGAAGTTCAACGAAATTCTGCCATTACAGTGATGGTAGGGTAATCTGGAGCCGCGTCTTCTCAATCTCTCGCGCACACCTCCTCTTGAACCTCTTTTCTTTATTTTAGTTATCGGCGCTTTCCTCCGCCACCTGTGTCTCAAGATTTCTGTACAGTCCATGGGAATGTGATCTTTAAAACTCCCGACTTGGAGCGTCAACATCTGAGCTCTGGTGTAGGTAAGACGCCACTCGCCGAAAGCCGTAGCAGCAGAGCGATGTAAATCGCAATCCAAACCTTTTGAAGTTCCATATTAAGAAACTGGTTACTCTGTTATTCTCATGAGGTTAAACACATCAACGCAATAGACAAAATAAAAATAAAGCCTAAAAACATACAAACAAACCACCAACGTGAAGCACTGGGTCAGCAGTCGCACCGCGGACCGGAAATGAAACAAAAAACATTAATAGTGTCATCATTATTAATAATGTAGAGCTAAATAAGATGCTTGTGATCTATCCCTGCTGCCAGTAGGGGTTGCTGTATGAGTGAAACACGGTTTAGGAGTTTCTGTTGCTCTCTGTGACTCTTTGGCTTCCGCTCCAGTGTGTGGTGTAGCTTCACTGAACTTGATCAGATAACGTGGTGCACTCGTTCTGGAAAAAGTTGCTATTGATGCAAAGCTCCCCCCGGAGAAATACATTTACTCTCTCACATACCTAATCCTACAGCACATACATACACCCCAAGCTGGCTGGCACACACACTGGAAGAACAAGCCTGTGCTGTCAGACTGCCTGACAGGTGTCTTATTTTGTTTCCCATCCGCATTCTGACAACCTCCCATTGGAACCATGACATTGTCAAAGCATTTAAACAGACGTCATGGAAAACTATCAATATTCACAGAATATCATTTCAAGCAGTTCATTTCTTTTTCAGCTGGAAGGAGTGAACCTGGACTACAAGTCAACAGGTACTGTAATTATATGATTAAAACTGTGAATTAACAGGATGAATATGGTGTATCGGCTAAAATAAAGTAATGTAATTGCATTAACTACAAGAGATAAACAAAGCAGCAACAAGATGGTTTGTTTCAGTGAATTGGTCTACACATACACATACATATGCTAAACATATTTGTTCATGATTAGAATGTTTTCATGATAAGTTCCTAAAGAACTATTGAGGGAAAATGCTACTACAATAAAAATGTTAGTTTGTAAACGATAAAGATTTGGCAATGATAGTCGGCTCTTGCACTGTAAAAGCAGTATATAGGTTTTCAGCAGGGCTTCATCTTCTGTTTTTCTGGCTGTTTTTTTAGGGTGGTTTTATTGGCCATTGCACTGGTTATTATTGGCCATTGAGCTCCTATTATCATACAGACCTGGCAACCCTGCAACATGGACATCACAGAGCAAGAACAATCTGGACTGATGTAGTAATTTGTCTTTCACTCAAACCCATGTAATGACATGAAACGCTTATCTGACTAGGACTAAGTGTCCTGTGTACATGGGAATAGGCTAGACCTCACTGCCACAATCCCACAGAATGTTTACACATTGACTTAAAGGGTAAGCTTTACAGAGCTAAACTATGAGGAAATTGTTTCAGGCAGGCAGCTATTTATGTCTATCACACTGATAAATTATTGGCCGAATACATACTCATGCCTCGTCTACAGCTCTCAAGTTCTGACTTAACTCTCAGTCTAAATTATTCTTTGTATTCTGTCTAAAACCAAGAAGAAAGTAAATCTCAATCAACTCTCACTTGTAACATAATGTAGAATGGGTACAAATGTTTTTTTGATGTTATAATGTGGTAGTGTGAATGTACTTTCCAAGTACTTACCTGTTTGACTTAACATAGCAGAGAGAAAACATGCAAAGACATTGAAGATTGAACTTCAAGATGATGCAAATAAAATTGTTTAAATAAAAAATAAATGTTTATTTAAATGATCATACATTTTCTCTTGGAAGAGGCCATACTTTCCAAAAATGATGATATTAATTATTCAAACCACTGATGTGTTTGTAAACTTTAATTATTAATCTCTGGCAGGAAAGGAACACCGTCTCTCAGAGCTGAGGATTGTGCTGCTGGGGGGGAGACTGAGTGGGAGGAGTTCAGCAGGAAACACCATCCTGGGCAGAGAGGAGTTTGAGTCTGGAATAAGAACTGCACAGTGTGTGAAGAGACAGGGTGAAGTAGCTGGGAGACTGGTCACTGTGGTCGACACACCAGGCTGGTCGACCTATTCTGTGAAGGACACTGCAGAGCTGGATGAACAAGAGATTGTGCGCAGTGTGTCTCTGTGTCCCCCTGGACCCTGCGCTCTCTTCCTGGTCATTGATGTGAGCTTAGCATTCAGAGAGAATGACAGGAGATCAGTGGTGGAACACCTGGAGCTTCTCAGTGAGAGAGTCTGGAGACACACTATAGTGCTGTTCACCGGTGGAGACTGGCTGGGAGACACAACCATTGAGCAGCACATTGAGACTGAAGGGAGGGTCATCCAAGAGCTCAGTGAGACATGTGGGAACAGGTATCATGTTCTCAACAATAAGAACAGGACTGATGGGACTCAGGTCACAGAGCTGCTGGAGAAGATAGAGGAGATGGTGGCAGGGCATGGAGGCTCTCACTATGAAATAGAAAGAATGCTCTTACAGGAGGTGGAAGAGAAGAGGAGGGCAATGAAAGATGGAGTGAAACAGGTTGATAAAGGTTCAGAAACCGAGAAAGACTGTACGAACACTTTTTCAGGGTAAGCTTTTTTCATTGATTGAAATTATTTTTATATGAATTACAGTGTAAAATTAAAATGAATCATGATTATCCATCCATCCATTATCTTAACCCGCTTATCCTGAACAGGGTTGCAGGGGGGCTGGAGCCTATCCCAGCATACATTGGGCGAAAGGCAGGAATACACCCTGGACAGGTCGCCAGTCCATCACAGGGCACACACACCAGTCACTCACACACTCATACCTACGGGCAATTTAGACTCTCCAATCAGCCTAACCTGCATGTCTTTGGACTGTGGGAGGAAACCGGAGTACCCGGAGGAAACCCACGCAGACACGGGGAGAACATGCAAACTCCACACAGAGAGGCCCCGGTCGACGGGGATTCAAACCCAGGACCTCCTTGCTGTGAGGCGGCAGTGCTACCCACTGCACCATCCGTGCCGCCATTGAATCATGATTATGTTAAATCAATTTCCATTCAAATGGATTCTATCAATGAAAAGTATTTCTCCCGAGAGAAGTGCATTGCAGAGTCAGGATTTGATAGCAGACGGTGGGGTGCATCCGCACACTGGATCAGCATCTTAGAAGGATGAGCCACGCAGCAGTTCCATAACTAAGGCAATTTAAAGTCTTGTTCTTGTTGACATAAATAATATTTTATAAATATTTGAAATTCAGAAGATATTTTCATCACAATATTAAAATACTTTCTGGTTGCAATAATATATTGAACAGAATGAGACTTATGTGGGTATGAACTAAAATCGCATGCGCAACTCTGCCCCTACCAAAATAAACACAGCCCACCTGTCCTATCTTCTGAGTGATGAATGTCATTTTATATTTAATACTCATGACTCCAAACTTACAGAGAGCAGCTCATCTCAGAGATAAATATCTGTTAACACTCCTGATGAGGAGTAAAATGTTCTCTTTCTCTCTGACAGAAGAGGAACACCATCTCTCAGAGCTGAGGATTGTGCTGCTGGGGGGAAGACTGAGTGGGAAGAGTTCAGCAGGAAACACCATCCTGGGCAGAGAGTTTGAGTCTGGAATAAGAACTGCACAGTGTGTGAAGAGACAGGATGAAGTAGCTGGGAGACAGGTCACTGTGGTCGACACACCAGGCTGGTGGACTCATTCTGTGAAGGACAATGCAGAGCTGCATAAACAGGAGATTGCGCACAGTGTGTCTCTGTGTTCCCCAGGACCCTGTGCTCTCTTCCTGGTCATTTATGTGAGCTCAGCATTCAGAGGTACTGAGATGAGATCAGCAGTGGAACATCTGGAGCTTCTCAGTGAGAGAGTCTGGAGACACACTGTAGTGCTGTTCACCAGGGGAGACTGGCTGGTAGACACACCCATTGAGCAGCACATTGAGACTGAAGGGAGGGCCCTCCAAGAGCTCATAGAGAAATGTGGGAACAGGTACCATGTTTTCAACAATGAGAACAGGGCTGCTGGAGAAGATAGAGGAGATGGTGGCCAGGAACATGTTATTCGGACAGAAAGGGGATGAGCAAAATGCCTTTGAGGAGGAGTGGAGGAGAAGAGTGGCAGAGCTGATAGAGCAGATATTGAAGGTTGTGGTTGAGCCAGAGACAGAAGGATCCACACTGCCATTATGGAAGATGAGAGACGGCTTTCATTTTCGTCCACCTTCCTGTGAGTTTTATTCTTCTTCTTTTGACTGAGATTCTCAGCACTTACAGTTCAGCTTCAAGTCCATGAATGACAGACCTCTATGAACATTTTAAAACATTTTACACTCTTATAAACAGTTAATAATGCAGTAGACAGGTTAATACTTAGCTTTTATATACAGCATATTTTGCATACAACTCATCAATGAACACCAGACTAAAGTGCTATTTTAAAAACAACAGATTTAATGACCGTCTGAAAAACATTTGAACATCGGTTTTTCAGACGGCAATTATTACATTATTTTTGGGTTAAAACATTGTTACAAGACCATTGTAAATCCCTTCCTATCATTGAAAATACTCACTGACATGTTTACTCACCCTCTGCCTGTGTTTATAGTCCTTAAATTTGGGTTTGAAAATATACAGTTGATGCGGCGACACTGTTCCAAAACATTGTACAGTTATACAATAATTCAAGCACAAAATTGGTTCTAATTGCCACAGCCAATGGCATGGTGTGGCTCTCTTGACTGTTAGAAATGACCTATTATAGCTTTAAACATGAATGAGAAACATCCATTCATCACGGGCAGTGATGCACATCATGACCTTAAATCATATGAATCAAAAAGATAAAAAAATATTCTTGTAGTATTTTCATAAAATATAACACAATATAATACAGATGAATTTGAGTGTAACAGCGTTTGTTGGTGTTGTTGTGTTACACTTTGTTGTACGTCGTTCTGGATAAGAGCATCTGCCAAATGCCAATAATGTAATGTAATGTTATGTTATGTTACAGTGAGCGGAGGGACTCCAGCCCCCTCTGAAGCAAGCAGCTATGTGTGAGATTATCAATCTGCTCATCAACTTTACAGTAACAAGGTGTCACAGTGGCTGAAAAGGAGCAAACCAGAGAGTTCAGCATCATCTGGATACGGAACAATGAGTTCTGGAGTGAGTGAAGTGGAGAAGGCTAACGGGGTGACACTGGAACAGGACAGTGTAGGTGACTCTCCAGACTAAACACTGCTCTACTCTGCCCCCATCTAGTAGCTGTTGTAAATGTTTAATCATGTGTTATTTTCCAAAATTCTAATCCTGTAGGTTTTCATTCCAACACAAACAAAGCACACCTCATTCAACAGCAAGAGATCTCATTCATTGCTAATTAGTAGAAACAGATGTGCCAAATTGGGGTTGGAATGAAAACATACAGGACAGTTTATATCCAGGAATAGGCTTGTGTAGCCCTGATATAAATCAAGGAATTGTACATTTGTCAGCCCCTAGAATTTCAGCATACTTTTTTTGTGGAAAAGGAAATAGGAAGAAAACAGAAGAGCTTTGAGGAGGAGTGGAGCAGAAGAGCGGCAGAGCTGATAGAGCGGATGTTGAAGGTTTTGATTGAGCCAGAGACAGAGGGATCCACACTGCCATTATGGAAGAAGAGAGACAGCTTTCATTTCTTCCACCTTCCTGTGAGTTTTATTCTTCTTTTGACTGATTCTCAGCACTTACAGTTCAGCTTCAAGTCCATGAATGACAGACCTCTATGCACATTTTTAAACATTTTACACCCTTATAAACAGTTTATAAAGTTTTTATGTACAGCATATTTTGCATACAACTCGTCATACATGAACACCAGACTAAATTACTATTTTAAAAACAACGGATTTAATAACCGTCTGAAAAACATTTGATCATCAGTTTTTCAGACAGTTATTATTAAATGATTTTTGTGTTAAAACATTGTTACAAGACCATTGTAAATCCCTTTCTATCATTGAAAATGCTCACTGACATGTTGACTCACCCTCTACCTGTGTTTATAGTCCTTAAATTTGAGTTTGAAAACTTAGTTGACGGACCAACACTGTACCAAAATATTGTGCAGTTGTTCAATAATACAAGCTCATTGGGTGAAAATTGGTTCTAATTGCCAATGGTGTGGTGGGAGGGCGGTCTCTTGAGCGTAAGAAATGATGTATTGTTCCTTTTAAACATGAATGAGAAACATCCATTCATCACAGGCAGTGATAATGACTTTAAATCATGTGAATCAAAAAGATCTAAAAATATTTTGTAGTATTTGCAAAAAATAGCAAAAATATGACACAGTATAATACAGATGAATTTGAGTGTAACAGCGTTTGTTGGTGGTGTTGTGTTACAGTGAGCGGGGGGACTCCAGCCCCCTCTGAAGCAGGCAGCTCTGTGTGGGATTATCAATCTGCTCATCAACTTTCCAGTAACAAGGTGTCACAGTGGCTGAAAAGGAGCAAACCAGAGAGTTCAGCGTCATCTGGATACGGAACAATGAGTTCTGTAGTGAGTGAAGAAGAGATATCGGCATATGACAGTGCTGGTGACACTTCAGACGAAACACTGTTCTCCTCCACCCCCATGTGGTAGATTGTGGAACTACTTCCTTATCTTTTTTAAATAAAACCAGCACCCCACTATTTAAAAAAAACATTTACTCTCCATTGTTTTTAAAATATTTTCATTCTTCTGACGAGAGATTTGTGTTTGTGATCAAGTGTAGCTGAAAAACCTATGTACAAAAACAACAACAAAATACAATTGAAAACTGTTTGTGTTGTTACAATTTATGGTGTGATGTGATGGTCACCATTAAGGAAATTATGAAACATCTCTGTTTCTCTGGGTCTGGCTCAGTGGTTAATGGCACTGGTTGCCGGTTTGAACCTTGGCTTTGCCCATGTCATCAGCTCACTGCTGTGGAAGGACACAGTTGGTCTTGCTGGGTTCCTCTGGTTACTGCAGCACAGGTTCTTCCCTGTGGCTCACTTTGCACACACAGGCTACAGGATGTGAGACACTCCTCTCTGCTCTTTCCTTCAGCTGCAGTGCTCCTGGTGTGCAGGTGGTGTAATTCAAGAAACATTTAGAAAATACTTTGTATATAATATCTTACTCACCATTGTATCTTGTATGCAAAAGCTGAGTGGCCATCTCTGTATGTATGCAGGCATACCCACTGGTTGAGTTTAATGTACAAAACTCTCCTTGGACTGGTTCCCACTTACTTGTGTACGTATCCCTCCTGAGGCCAAGGCCAATATAGCTTGCGTTCTCAAGAGACTTTGCAGTTTTTTGTTCCCTGTGTTCATACTGAGCTGGGCAAAAAAAGCTTTTAAATATGCTGCCACATACAGGAATATTTAAAACTAAATAAGAATTGGTTTGTTATGGTGAATTTGTTTCAGTTCTAAAAGACATAGAATATAGCAATATTGGAAACGGTCTTTGTGTCTCAACCTTATTTGTTCACTTGATTTTTAATCTCAATGAGACTTTACCTGTTTAAATAAAGGTCAATAAATATATGAATAAAATCTTATTTGTCCATATTGCTTATAGTACACTCACAAGCACTTTATTAGGTATTTATTACACTTATTTTTTAGACTTCTACTGCTGTAGCCTATCCACTTAGTGTTATGATGCTTTGTGTGTTCAGAGATGCTCTCCTGCATACCACTGGTGTAACGTGTGGTTATTTGTGTTTCTGTCACCTCTCTGTCAGCTTTGATCAGTCTGGCCTTTCTCCTCTGATGTCTCTCATTAACAAGACGTTTCTGTCTACAGAACTACTGCTCACTGGATTTTTTGCTCATTCTTTGTAAACTCAAACTCTGTGTGAAAATCCCAGGCCATCAGCAGTTTGAGGTACTCAAACCACCCACCTGCCACGGGACCCACCGGACATGCAACATTAACTGAAGCTCCTGACCCGTATCTACATGATTGTATGCATTGTCCTGCTGCCACACAATTGGCTGATTAGATAATCATATGAATAAGAAGGTATAATAAAGTAAAAATGTTCCTAATAAAGTGCTCGGTGAGTGTATATCTGGTTAGTATTCAGGTGCAGTCTAATTACCAAACCAATTATCTGTTATTGGTAGGCGGGCTCTACTCTATTTAAGACACATTGTCCCCCTGCTCTGTGCTTGAGTGTTACATTGTGTTTCAGACACTGAGCCAGGTAGAGGTAGCCTGCACGGCTGGTTTTTCTCACTTATTTAAAGGCCTGTTACCCTTGTGGCACCCCGTGGGGAGAGAGAGGCAGAGAGAGCAAGAGTAGTTCATCAAAATGATCTTTAATCAGGTTCTGGTGTGCCTTCAGGGCACTTTCACAAAGTCCAAAAATAAAACTTGCTTTCTCAGCAAAAACGAAAAAAAAACACCGGCCAAAAAATTAGGTATCCCGGTCCGTCGTTGGTTCTGGGTGGTCCGTTCCGCCCACGCCTTTCTGCAGGGCCTCCGAAGACCCGCGGTTCCCCCCGTGGTGTCGTTGCTCGTTTCAAGTGGCTGCTTCTCAACTCACTGGGCTTAGCCTCCGTCTCCCTCCGTACTCAGCCCCGCTCTGTGGTTGCGCCCCGTCTTTTGTACGGCCTCTCTCTCTCTCTTGGAGTCAGTCCGGCTGCGCCTGTCCAATTAGAAATGTTGATTATTTCTAGCTCGCATTCCTCACGCGTCTTTTCTCCGTGTCGCTGGCCATGGTGCTGATTCTCCCCGCCGGCTCTCTCCCCGGTGCGGCTCTGTTAAATACGAACAGGGGAAATACACGTGGTTAATAACCTTTCCTAGTGCTTGGCGCCGGCGCACGGGCCGTTCCACTCCAGTGGTGAACCGATTCCTGATCGGGCCACCACATTTCCTCCCCCTCAGCTCCACGCCCTCGGCGGGAGTGTCACCGAAGAGGCCCTCGTTCATCCGGGACAGGGCGTCTGCGTTCCCTTGGAGTCTCCCGGCTCGGTGTTCCACCTTGAATTTAAAACTTTGGAGTTCTAAAAACCACCGGGTCACCCGGGCGTTGGTGTCCTTACACCGGTACATCCATTGTAGTGGAGCATGGTCGGTTATAAGGATAAATTCCCTTCCCACGAGATAGTACCTAAGCTTCCCGACCGGCCACCTTATGGCCAGGCACTCCTTCTCCACCGTGCTATAGTTTCTCTCGTGTTTCAGCAATTTCCTGCTGATATACGTGATTGGGTGTTCCGTGGCGTCCTGGATTTGGGAGAGGACAGCACCGAGTCCGGTCTCGGAGGCGTTGGTCTGTAACACAAATTTTTGTGAGAAGTTAGGGGTGGTTAGTACTGGTTCATTCCCCAGGGCGGCCCTCAGGTCTAGGAAGGCGCGGTCGACGTCTTCGGTCCATATTACCGTGTGCCGGTGGTCCTTCTTTCTCAGCTCGTGCAGGGGGGCCGCTCTGGTGGCAAAGTCAGGTATAAACTGCCTATAGTACCCCACTAGGCCCAGGAATGTGCGCACTTGCCTTTTTGTGGTGGGTCGTGGCCAGTTGGTGATCCCATCCACCTTTTGGCTCTGGGGTCGGACGCACCCTCGTCCCACGGTGTGGCCCAGGTAGTCGGCCTCCTCCAGGCCCAGGCGACACTTAGCCGGGTTAGCGGTCAGGCCGGCTTCCCGGAGCGCCCCGAGCACTGCCTCCAGCCTCCTGAGGTGGCTCTCCCAATCAGCGCTGTGGATGACGATATCGTCGAGGTAGGCCGCAGCATACTCCCTGTGGGGCCTCAGTAGGTTGTCCATGAGCCTCTGGAAGGTGGCGGGGGCTCCATGCACTCCGAAGGGTAAGACCCGGTACTGGAACAGGCCATCCGGGGTGGGGAAGGCCGTCTCCTCCCTCGCCTGTGGGGTCAGAGGTACCTGCCAGTACCCCCAGGTGAGGTCCAGGGTGCTGAGGTAGCGAGCGGGTCCCAGCCGGGGCATGGGGTAGGCGTCGTACCGGGAGATTTCATTTAACCTCTGGAAGTCGTTGCAAAACCTCCAACTGCCGTCCGGTTTTGGGACCAACACTATCGGGCTGGACCAGGCGCTTTGGGATTCCTCTATGACCCCCAGGTTTAGCATCCTCGCCACCTCCTCCCGAATGGTCTGCCTTCTCACCTCCGGGATCCGGTAGGGCCGTAGTCGAACCCTGCTTCCTGGCTCCGTGACGATGTCGTGGTGGACCTTTGTAGTCCGGCCCGGGAGGTGGGAGAGCACATCCCGGTGTTGGCTCACCAGCTCGCGGAGGTCTTGTCGTTGCCGGTCGGTCAGCAGGTCTCCAGTGGCCACTTCCAGGGTTCCGGTGACGCCGCCTGTGGTTAAGCAGAGGGGAGCAGGGTTGTGCACGGGGACAATGCTCTTGTACATGGTGTTATTGTGTTATTATTATAGTCGCATACATTATTGCTCAATGTCCAGGTTCCAGAGGTTCCAGTAGCCTACTGCAGGGCAGGCTGGGCTTACTTCATTCAATGTTTTGTTTCTTCTTTTACCCACTAGACTACATATGGATAAATGTCTTGTTTTGGATTTTCTTTTAGCACTGAACCCTAATAACCCTTTTCATATCTACGCAACTGGCTGACTTATTTCAAAATGACTGACAGTGACTTTTACACTTATGTTGCATTTATGCTATATGGGATCAATCTCTCTGCATGACGAGACAATGCCTGCAAGAAATTGGTGCTTTTGATGATCTGCACTATCACATACACCCACATTTCCATGAAAAGAACCAATCACACAACTCACTTTCTCATACTCTTCCAATCGTATGTACACACCACCTTGGAGCACCTTTCTTTAACCAACATTCAGAACTTCCCCTCGCTGCTCATTGCCTGCGCTGCTTCTGTATCCTTTGCTTGCTACTGCACAAAATAAACTCTCCACCTCCCCAGCTACCACCAGTTTAGATCTGCTTCTAGGTATTAGGATAGTTTCCGGTATACCTCCTGTTTAGTACAGCAGATGTGTTGTGCTCCCTGGTGCATTCACTGTAGTAGCAGATCCATTCACCGCCAAACCTAAAAAATATTTACTTGAATGTTTTTTTTTCCCTTGAGATACACAGATGATGTGAGGGTTGTGGTGCATTATTTCAGGATATTCTGTTAAAATTTCTCAAAATGACAAACCATATAAGAATAACTATTATATTATGCAATATTTTATCATGTTCTTCAGCACTGGACTACACCAGGGGAAGCAGATCTCTACAATGGTGAGGAAACTGGCCATGTAAGGTTGGGAGTTCATATCTCAGGTGAGGTCCTGCAATTATACCCATGAGCAAGGGGCTCAGCTTAGATTGCTTCAGTATATATACAGCTGTATGGACAAAGAGCATGTAAAAATATCATGGGGTATGCTATTTAATAAATGATGATACTGCATTATAATAAACTCCCCGCCCCCTTTAGCCACCTGGCCACACCCATTCCTGAGTGAGATGCTTATACCAAAACCAGAACCCAGAACAGACTGTCATTAGGACAGGCATGATCCTTGTGTGAAGGTGACTTGATACAGAAAGAAGTCTTGATGGTTAACTGTAACCGAACAAAGATTGGTGTTCTATAAAACATATAGAAGTTCTCGGACCCGGACGTACACAGACAGGAGAAACCAAACCCCCCCACTTTGCCCTGCTCTCTCTGTCTCTCTCCCTCCCTTCCTCCATCTACAGGTCTATTGGTCATGAGTGCAGCTGCAGTCTACTCAGTGCAGGGATCAGACTGGGTCCAGGAGAGGGAGAGATTTTGTTTCTCCTACGTACTGGCCTGGATGGCATTCCCCCTGGCCCTGCTAAGCGGATCATCTTGAGAAAGTTTGACTGAGACCAGCATATTGCCAGTGCAATCAAACAGCCTTTGATTTAGAGGTGCATACTTTGTGTGTGTGAAAATATTTCCGCACAAAATCAACACAAGAAAGGTAAATAAATGAAATGAAAACAATCCTGCAGGCTTTCACGTGGAGGTGGACATAGGGCCCACCATATGATTAAAAAAACGGAAAGATTTTTGAAATTGAATTGTTTTGCAGGTGCAGCTTACTTCAATCAGAGGATGAGGA
Organism: Conger conger; assembly: GCF_963514075.1. Classification (NCBI taxonomy): domain Eukaryota; kingdom Metazoa; phylum Chordata; class Actinopteri; order Anguilliformes; family Congridae; genus Conger; species Conger conger. Next base: position 18,605,170 of record NC_083775.1, read on the forward strand.
TTTAACAATGTTCATAGTCACAGGTACATTTTACCTTTGCAGTTTAGTCATTTAGGAGGTGCTTTTGATCCAAAGGGATTTACAAGTGCAAGTTCCTTGGTATAGCTACAGTATAGTGGAGTCTCTTCTGTTCTACAGGAAGCACTGCGGTTTTAAGAAAGTATAACTTTAACTTTTCTCACTTTGTTCACACACTTCAGACACACCCATCAGCACCTGCAGCCAATAGGAAAAATGTTTCAGGCACTAACATTCTCTCAGGTTTGAAGATATCAACTTTTCCGATAAACATCGCAGGACACACCCATGTTCTGAGCCGTTACGAAGTTCACTTTCACTTGACCTGAAATGCAGGTTATAGGAATGCTGCTCTTCACTACAACTACAAAACCCTCTCACCAAGTTCTGGCAGTCAGGTAAAAATATATTATTAACTTTCAGCAATGCATTCAGACATAATCTTTATCACATTGATAAACTGTAAACATAAATATTCCCCCCCAGTCTAAAGCTCTCAATGTTTTCAGTTGAAGCTCTGTCGGAAATACTGCGTCATGTCTCAATCCAATAAGAAAGTAAAATGTAATCAACTCTCCACTTGTTGTATTGTGTAGACGGTATAAAAGTGAACACATTTTAACATGATCTTTTAAAGGAACATGAATGATGGGTTTGTCATTCATGGAATGGTTATAATAGATAGGGTATAAATGTCATGTGATATTTTCAAGAAATAACATAATAATTGTCTCAAATTAATTGGAAATTGTTATGGTCCTGTGTTCTGTTGTCGTGAGCCACGGACCCCTTGCCGAGCTCAGACCTCACGTTCCCACGAGCAGTACCTCACAATGAGGTGTCTCGGGGACGAACTCAAGTACTCCGAACGTCCTGGAGCCCTGGTAAGTTCTACTGAACTTCCAGCCCAGTCTCGAAGTGAAGGGTGTGATGCAAATCTGGTATGCGATGTCCTGTATTCAATGTATTCCTCTAAAGAATCTTTATCACATATGATTATGGTAAGATATACTTTATTATAATCAATCAAAAGAATAGAGTTATACAGATTACAGTATACATATCATCTTTTGCAGTTTGCTGATCACATGCAAGTTACATATACCCCTTTAGCTCTTTCTAATTTACCTTTCCACCATGATGTTTAAAAATCAAGGTACACCCCTCAAATAGCCATCCTCTTTGGCCTTAGCCTTATCCTATAGCTCCCCCTTCTGGACGTTTAAAAGAAACTATTCCTAGAATATTATATTTATCTAACTATGATAACTTCTCTACATTTGTCTACCTTATATAGTACCTTAATGAGAAATAAATAAAAGGAAACTTATAATGTGTTACTTTTCCTACTTCTACAAGTAATATAGATTATAATTACCACTCCAGCTTGGTTATAGTTGTTCTGCGTGGCTCTTTCTTCAACAGCTCGTAGATATCTTCTGAAGCCAAATTCTAAGATCCTATTCTAAGGTCTAAAAGCTTATTCCTTATATATCTTTTCTGCATACAAAAGTGTACCTTTTTGATAAGAGCTGTCCCCAATATTTCAAGCGGGAAGACATTTATCTCTTATGTAACTTGTTTTTTAATGACCATATTCATTATTTCTGTTTTTCCAATTGTCATTTTCTCATACCTCAAAAGAAATTTCCCCAATACTTTATCTCATGTGCCCCTCCGGTTTGGGAATTTCCACCATCTTAATATAGTGGAAAAACACTAGCTTTTTTGTATTTTTTTAAGGAACCTATTCATCACTGGTGTCTGTTTCAATTTCATAGTCTCTCCTTGACTTCCTCCACACCTTGATCTCATGCAAGCCAGAAGTTAATGCCTGCCACCATCTCAATACCCTCTTCAGGCGCCCCTTTTTGTGGCGCCTTAAGGGATCTACAAAGGACATCCAGCCAATAGCTGAGTGTAAATCATCCCCCAACTTCTTCTACAGTCTGTCCTTTGAATCTATCTGATAAATTATTTGTGCTATAATCAGGAAGGCCCTTGAAGCCTCTTAATATTCTTTCGTATTGACATCCCTTCCATTTTCCTTTTCTCTCCTACATTTTTCCATCTCCTCATATTCTTTGATCTCCCAATTATCTTCATTGTTTTTCTCATCCTGTTGCTTTAACCAGGCCTTGTGCTCCTCCCCTGTAGGAGCAAGCCCACACGTGTCAACCAAGTATGTTATCACATCTATCGTCTCCCTGAATGCAAAACTCCCTGGGTCACCAATTTCCCGTTCAGCGTGTTCAGCATCTTCCATGGTCATGCTAGAACACATTCTACGCATGGCCTCAGTCAGGCCTTTAGCCTTGCTCTCTAAAACCCTGAATCTAAGTCCTCTGACTTCAGACTCCTCAGTATCCATATACGGTTGTACATTTATCTTGTACCACATATTTTTCTTCTGACGGGCGTTCTTACGACCACCTCGATGGTGTGTGCGAGGGGTTAACAATGCATTCCTTCTTAACCCATCCCACGTCAATCTCTCATCAGAGGGGCCTAGGGCCGGGTCCTCGACACTGTGTGTTAGTTTATCATTGTTTATTATCTTTAGTCTTGTAATTTATTATTTTTCATATTCATGTCTGGTGTTCTGTTTATATTCATTAGTCTTTGCACTCGTCTTCCCCTGTGATGTCTGAGTCTGAATGTTTACTAGCCCAGTCAGTCCCTTGTCTGCGTGCCCCACTATTCGGGTGTTTACGGTAGTTCCGGGGTTCAATCTTCCTTCCAATCTTGCATTCCTTACTTCCTGCTTTCTCTCCATTTCATGTTTGTACATAGCACGAATATACTAATCCCAACTAACATAGAATTTGTACAGTACTAATTATACTAACACACTAATATGCTTGTCAAACTAACTAATATTCACTAGTTTTGGGTATTTGTAATTTAAATCACTAAACTAACTTACGAACGCATCTCCAGTTTCAATTCTGTTCTGTAACTCCGCCTCCCTATTCTGTCACTGATTACTTGCTTAGTTTCAGTGAAGTATTCGCACCTGTCTCTCCTTATCTCTGCATCTCCTGATTCTCAGCAAATTGTCTACTCTCTAGACCGGAGCCGTTTGTATTTCATGTGTGTCTTTGTGAATCCAGTCCGCGTTTTTGTTTCCCCCTCGTTATTGTCCTATTACCCTTTCATGTGTCTCACCTGATGTTCATTTGTTAGACCGCCCTCACTCCCATGCCCCGCCTAGTTTGTCTCATTCCCCTGTGTATTTATACCTGTCCTTTTCAGTTGCGCGCTGCTAGTTCGTCTTGTCCTGTCTTTTGAGTCCCAAGCCCTGTATGCCTTCCCCCAGTTCTAGCCTCCTTGTTCCCGAGTCCTTGCCCTTGTTCCAGAGTCCTTGCCCTTGTTTTTTCAGTATTTATTGACCCCTGCCTGCTTCCCTGGACTCTTCTTTGCTCGTTGGATATTTGTACCTCTGCCTTTTTGGACTGACCCCCTGATTTTTGACCCTGGCCTGTTTTTTGACTCCGCTCTGTCTGCCCATTTTTATATTAAACCTGCAATTTTTCTGCACCACTGTCTGTTTTTGGTTCCTCTGTTCCCCCCGGCATAACAGAAATTGTCACATAATATTATCTTAATTTGTATTTATTTTTATTTTGTAGGGGCAGCAATTCGCTTCTGTAGGCTATGTACTTTTGGAGCTGTGTTTAAAGGTTTTTGAAGATTTTATGCTGTTCTGTGTGAGAATCCACAACTGCTTTAAGACATATATCAGCCTTTTTATTGAGGGTCTTCAAGTGTTATGATAGCCTTTTCTGTAGTTTATTCCATTAAATGAAATGTTGAGTTTCAAGTATTAGAAAATGGCTGTAAAACTTGTTTGACTTGCCTACTCAGGGAGAAAAGGCATAAACAAAAGACATTGAACATTGTAAATAAAGAGACAGATCAGCTTAGTTTTGAAGCGTACTTTAAATAAAAAAACACACTGATGCCTCTGAAAGGCATTCTAAAAGCTCTCTGTCAATGGAAAACATTCAATAAAACTGAAATAATGAACGTGAAACTATCCCTGTCCGAGGGAGAGGGAGAAAAGCCTGATGTTATAATGTGGCACACATTTTGTGTGTGAAAATATTTCAGTGCCAAATCAACTGAAGACTGTTAAACAAACTAAATGAAAACTGATAATCCATTGATAAAAATGTTGTAAAAATAATGCTATTTAACAGACAAAACTGGGCAAAGACAGAGGGATCAACATGGCAGGGTGACCGCTCATCATGGTGGGTTTTTTATTTCTGTGCAACGAATGTTTTTTAAGCAAATGAAAATATTTTTTATAAAAATAAATATTAGTAAAGTACTTGAATGCTACACTGAACAGAGACCTATTCAATTTGATATTGCCAGAATGCCATTTTGTAAACTGGTTCGTTTCTCTCTGTCAGAAGAGGTAGACCGTCTCTCAGAGCTGAGGATTGTGCTGCTGGGAGGGAGATGGAGTGGGAAGAGTTCAGCAGGAAACATCATCCTGGGCAGAGAGGAGTTTGACTCTGGAATAAGAACTGCACAGTGTGTGAAGAGACAGGGTGAAGTAGCTGGGAGACTGGTCACTGTGGTCGACACACCAGGCTGGTGGATTAATTATTCTGTGAAGGAAACTGCAGCGCTGGTCAAACAGGAGATTGTGCGCAGTGTGTCTCTGTGTCCCCCGGGACCCTGTGCTCTCTTCCTGGTCATTGATGTGAGATCTTCATTCAGAGATGCACACAGGAGATCAGTGGTGGAACACCTGGAGCTTCTCAGCGACAGAGTTTGGAGACACACTATAGTGCTGTTCACCAGTGGAGACTGGCTGGGAGACACAACCATTGAACAGCACATTGAGACTGAAGGGAGGGTCTTCCAAGAGCTCATAGAGAAATGTGGGAACAGGTATCATGTTCTCAACAATGAAAACAGCTCTGATGAGACTCAGGTCACAGAGCTGCTGGAGAAGATAGAGGAGATGGTAGCCAGGAACAGGGGCCTTTCCTTCATTATTGGGAAAAGTGACAAGAAAGGAAATTATATGAGAAAGGAAATTAATGAACAGAAGAGCTTTGAGGAGGAGTGGAGTAGAAGAGAGGAAGTGCTGTTAGAGAGAGTGTCTCAGATTGTGTTTGACCCAGAGAAAGAGGGATCCACACTGCCATTCATGAATACTCCTCCTTCTAGTGAGTCTTAATCATCATCTTCTGACAAACAAAATCTCTCAGCACTCTGTTAGTTTCAATTCTATTAAAAAACACCTCTCTGTAAATTGTAAAGTTTTACACCTTTTTAAATAGCAACTAATGCAGTATACAAGTTAATACTCTGATTTTATATGCAGTTTCTCTTTGCCTACATCTCCCACATTTACTGTGCAGTCCGTAAGTAATTGCACAGTGACACTTTCTTTGTTGTTTTCTCTGTGTACTCAAATTTGAGAGTTTTTACATCCATATTTGGTGAACCGTGTAGGAATTACAGTACAGTCCTTGTTATACATAGTCCCCCCAATGCTAGGGGAACAAATGTATTTGGACAATTGGCTGCTCAGATGTTTCTTGGACACGTGTGTTGTTTCATCATTAGCTCATGCATAAAAGACCCAGAGAACAAGTGCAATGAAGATCAACCAATACTAGAGTGATGGAAAGAGAAGTTTTGAAAAAAAAAAGATCAGCTCATGATCTTATTCCAGTTTGCGTTAATTTGTCCAATTACTTTTGGTCCCCACTAAAATTGGGGGGACTATGTATAAAAAGGGCTGTAATTCCTACACAGTTCACCCAATGTGGGTGCAAAAACCCTCAAAGCTGAAAGTGTCTGTACTTGTGCCACGTAGGTATTGCTTCCTTTCAACTGTTGAAAACCAAAAATATATACATATATATGTGTGTGTGTGTGTGTGTGTGTGTGTGTGTGTCATAGTCCAAAACTTGCAGACTGCGCTGTATGATCACCAGATTAAAGTACTTATTTAAAAATATAGGATTTAATGACCAGCTGGACAAACATATGAACATCAAACAGATTTCTAATTTGGATCGGTTTTTCATGAGTGAAAATTAAGTTCATATGAACCATTTACATTTACATTTTTACATTTTTGTCATTTAGCAGACGCTTTTTATCCAAAGTGATTTACAGGTGCATTGGTTCTTCCACAAGTTAAAGCATCACATCCATAGCAAGTAAAATACACATGAAGTGTTGTTCTAAACATATAGTCATCATAAGTGCAATTTTGTTTTTTGGGGGGGTTAGACAAGAGGGATAGGGATATCAGAAAGGGGGGCGGGGGAAATCAGGAGGGAGGACTAAGGTATAGTTCGAAAAGGTGTGTTTTTAGTCTGCCTCAAAATAGGGGGAGGGATTCTGCTGTCCTGACAGTGGTAGGTAAGTCATTCCACCACTGAGGAACCAGAACGGAAAACAGGTGTGAACGTGCAGCTCGACCGCCAGGTGCACGTAGAGAGGGAACCATAAGGCGACCAGAGCTGGCAGACCGGAGTGGTCTAGCTGGGGAGTAGGCAGTGATCAAGGATTGTATGTAAGGTGGGGCAGTCCCCTTAGCAGCCTGGAATGGCAACACTAGGGCCTTGAATCGGATGCATGCGGCAATAAGGAAGCCAGTGGAGGCCAATGAGGAGCGGGGTGACATGAGCCGACCTGGGCTGACTGGTGATCAGGTGGGCTGCAGCATTCTGGACCAGCTGGAGGGGCTTGATGGCAGAGAATGAGAGAACAATGTTTCACATAATGATAATTATGTGAATCAAAATACATTGAAAATCTGTCATGCTGAAAATAATAAACATGTCACTAAAAATAATAAACATGTAACAGAATATAATGCAAATTAATTTGAGTGTAACAGAGCTTGTTTGTGGTGTTGTTTTACAGTGAGCGGAGGGACTCTAGACCCCTCTGAAGCAGACAACTCTGTGCAGGGTTATCCATCTGCTCATCGACTTTCCAGTAAGAAGGTGTCAAATTGGCTGAAAATGAGCAAATCAGAGAGATCAGCATCATCTGGATACGGAACAATGAGTTCTGTACTGAGTGAAGAAGAGATGTTTGGTGATGAGACACAGGTATAGGACAGTGCCAGTGACACTACAGAAACTCTTATTTACCCTGCCCCCATGTGGTAGGTTGTGTAACTACTTAATGTTTTTTTTAAACCTGCCAAATTGTAAATCTGAAAGCCCATAATATTTTAACATTTCTTTTTATTGTTCAAAATTCATATTTTCATACTTTTGACGATGGAGATATGTTAATATAAAATATTCTATGATTATGCCAGTTATATCAAAGTGATGCTGATGACAATGGGTTTGTACAAATACAACTGAAAAAATATGTGGTATATGTGACATTGATGATACCCTATGTACAGGATGTAAAATCTTTGTATATCAGTGCCTGGCTCAGAGTGTAACAGCGCTGGGTTGCAGGTTTGAACCTCAGCTATACTTCCTGATATTCCCTTCCCTTGCTTTAAGGGGGGAATCCCCAAAATATGTATTTGTGGGAGTTTGGAAGGTTCAGGAATAATTCATGAGCACATGTTGAGGAATGGGGGGCGGGGGGCGGGATAAGTACTGAGAATTGAACCTTATACCTTTTCAACCAATCAAAATGACTGCTATACTATTGTTTTGAGCCCGTGTTATAAGTAACAATTAACTGAAATGTTTTAGATAAGCATTTTGTATTCACAGGAACACAACCCCTATTATGAAATTCTTTATAGAGACCTGGTGGATGAAAAGGATCTTATCACTGAAGCCAATGAATGTCTTCAGAATCATTACTGAAGCTTACTGAACTTTAAGTTACTGAATTAATCTTCAATATATGTCTGATAACATTTAAATGTGAAAGGATATTAACTGTGTTTATACATGGAACTTATTTTCAGAAAATTTGCCAAGCAATTTACAGCATCTTACTCTGTGCATTCAATCTTGATTTGTTCAGATTTGTTGATAAACTTTGTAATATTTGCTTTAAATATAATTATTTCTGTGCATTACATTAGAAGGTTGAACATGTGCTGTCAGGTGTGGTGTCTTCCTGACAATGTTTTCCTGATGGGTTCACAATAAAAACTTCAACAATTTACTCAGACGAGTTCAACTGAGTCATTAAACTGGCTGCGATGCTGAAATGGACTTTCTTTAGTGTGGAGCAGCCTGGAACTAATTCTGCTTGGACTGTCACAGCAGGTCTGCGAAGGTAATAAAGGTAAAGGTAAAACTATAAACACTGGTGTCATTTCTACATGGTGAAACTAAAATGTATAAACATTATTCAAATCTGTCAATGTGCACTTTAATCACATGATTTTTTATTACAAATCTCAGGCAAATAAATACATTATGTATCTTTGTCTCAAACATTATGGAGAGCACTGTAAATGCATAATGAAATACAGTAAATCCTCAAATTGTGTCCGGGATTCTATTTGAAGCCGGGCCTCGGATAATAGGCGGGGGCGTGGTCGATTCGGACAAATAAAGGCCGGCCCCCAAATACAAGCCTGGGTAATATTGCCTACCAGTCGGGCTATCAGACCATGAGCACTAGAAGACATTGTTTCGAGTTAACTCAATGAAATAAAAGAGCTCTTCTTAATATTTTATATTGTTGGTTGGTTTAATACTGTTGAGAATGAAAAGTCGTTGTCCTACACCATGGGTCTCCAACACGTTTGTCATGGTCTGAGCAGACCACAAATTTAATTCCGTTCATGTATATGGTTTTTACCTATCATTTGTTGTGTTAGAGCGCCATCTACTGACCATTATTGGTAATCGACATACTTTCTGCTTAGTGGTCAGCTACACGAGAGAAGTCGATCGAGAAACGTTGTTCGTTTGCTGTCTCCGGACAAATTTATTTCACCTGCTAACAAGTTATTCTTACCCCTACGAGGGCAATGCCCGTAATACTAACTGTTTTACACAAATATGTGTTTTGAAAGAAGCGTAAGAAACATGTAATAAGCTACGTTTAAGCTATGAAAAGGTTTTATTTTGTTCTCCGTAACGGCGGCAATTGCTACATGTGCGCGGCTAGCAAATGTGTTTTATAGCCGATGAGAATTCTATGATTTACACATGAAATGAGATAAATGGACTGAAAATAGTTTTATTTGTATTCAGTTTTACAGCATAAATAAAGGAAAGGAGAAAAAGAATGAAGATTTCCTGCATCAACGTTCTTTGTTCGTCCTAGCCTAGCGGTTGTAAACTTGCTGGATAGCTGAGTTGCCCTACACTTACTGAGGCCAGTATAACGTTGCTCTCAAGCTACCAGTCGCTTGCCAAAGGCTGAAGCAGTATACATTTAAACACAGTTGTTGCCGCGAGGCATTCCAGCCTACGAATTTAATGAAAAGTAAATCAGGCAAAATTAAAGCTTAACTCAATTTAGGCTACTTGGCTACGCAAGAAGGTTTCCATGTATTTACACCACAGCGCACGTTCAATGAATGAATGAAACGCCCCCGGCAATTATCCGAGGCCCGGTTTCAAATAGAATCCCGGACACAATTTGAGGATTTACAGTAGTTTAGTCTTTATTGATATTGTGAATGTGTTTTTCTATTTGTCTGTCTTATCATTGGAATGCATTTTTGTTAGCCACATATATACGTGAATTGATTCGCCGTCTTTCGCGTATGTAATTAGAGTAAAACACCGCAAGTAGCCTCTCTTTCCCCGGCTAACACTAACACTCCCACTTTTACCTTTCCTTGGTTCAAAAGACACGCGCTCTTGCGCGCACACACACACACACACACTACTAATTTACCCTACTAGCTTCCCGTTAGTTTATCTGTTCTGTGTTTGTTTAATACATATATTTTATTAAAGCTGGTGTCCGGTTTGGCGTCACATAGACATGAGAGCCGAGTTAAAGCAGTCTTTCGAAGAACTTCCAACCTTCAGGTTATCGGTATGTTTAATCATTGATAATGTGAGACGGGTGCGTGGGGGGTTTGGACCCAAAATGCACGACTCAGAAACCGTAGTGTAGTAAAGTCCCGTCAGGGCTTTATTTGGGGAATATCCAGGGAGCGTAGTCAAAAACAAGTAATGTTCATACACGTAAATATCCAGCCAGAAAACCAAAGTGCAGTACCGAGGGAGAAGGCAGTCTCGTCGTCGGTACACCATGCGGGAATTCCGGTAGCCAGGAAAGCTGTCAGCGGGGCAGAAGTACAGGCGGACAGTAGGCAGGCTCAGGGTCGATGACGGCGCAAGAGTCAAGACCGAAGTCTGCTCCGCGGGGCAAAAGCACAAAAACAGCAGGCAAAGTCGTGGTACAGGCAGGCGATGGTCAACAAAACAGAAGTCAATAAACAATGGTCAAAAACCAGGCTTGGCTCGTAACGGGGAGACAATGGCTTGGTTTAACCGCTCAAAAGCATGCACTGACGAGCAGGAGGCAAACAATTTCGCACAGACATGCGATGAAACTGAGCTTTTATGCAGGTGTAGACAGTTAGCTTGAGAGCAGCAAGAGAATGGAAATCAGGTGTGGAGGATTGACAATGTAAAACCCAACGCTAACCCAACGACGGAATTTAGCGAGGGCTGAAGGTATCAGCGTGCTCGTCCTTCTGGTGTTGCTGAAAGAATACGAATAGGGTTAAAAATTACTGGCCCCTATGCAGACAGGCTAGATCAGCCAATAAACAAACCACGATACAAAGGCAGTAGTACCACTCTGCCTTCCGCTCTTTACTGGTCCGGGCTGACCCAGAATCTCCACAATAGGGCCAATAGATTCACCTTCGTTTATCTGATTCCATTTTAGAATAATAATTTAGATTAGTTATCCACATTAGGTGGATTTCTATTTATAATTTTGACTTGATCGCTATAGGAATCCTGTACTGAGATTTACTCTCCGAACAGTCCTCTGCTGGTACCACCGCATGTCACATCGCGCGTAATGTGCACGTCTCACGAACTGACTAGCTATCTGTAGTCATCAGAGGTCGCAGGAATAGCTACTCTTGGGTATATCTGTTTACAGCCTAGGGACCCAAGCAGACCAACCTAGCTACGGCTGTGCTCGACATGAATGAACTACCATGCGGAGGCGAGGGGGGGGGTTGATGATGCATGCTCCTAAATTACTTTACAGCCACATATTCCACAATACCAGAGGAAGCCAGCAAGCTGACCAGCCCTGAGTGATAATGCCAGATTTACGGCCTTACGACAAGTTAACAAGGTAATTAGTAATCGTTAGTAATAAACCAATCCTGCCCTAGCATTAGTAAATTAGTAAATGACATGCACAAGAAACATAAGGTAACATGAACACATGATTAGTATGTTAGTATTACCCAATCCTGATCTAGCATTAGTAGATTTAGTAAATAGACAAGGGAAATTGAAACAATTAGGGTGTGAGTGACAGAAAGGGAGAGAGAGAAAGCAGGAATGCAAGGTTTGCAGAAAGACACGAAAAAGTGTATGCTAAATCAACGAACAGTACAACATAACATTTGCAAAACAATGACAATAAACTATATAACATGACATGGCAAGACTAAGAAATAAATGGTAACAAGAACTAAACATGAAACATAACATGACATGACAATGAAACATAACAAGAAATAAAACATAAAAACATGGCGAGGCTAGACTAACATAATATGTGACATGACAATAACGTAACTAAGACAATGACTAAACATAAAACATGACATGACAAACATGAAACGTGACATAATGGTTATTTTAATTATTAATTAAAATACTAAATTTGTGGTTAGATATTTCTGATAACAGTAATTTTATCAATCCACTAACCCTGCCAAGTCCCTCCCTCTGGAGCAGCGAACCAATTATGCTGCTCCATGAGAGCCGGCCAAGCTTGGTTTTTGGCAGGACCGGGAATTGAACCCCGGTCCTCGGTGTGCGACTTGCGTTTGTCATCATGTACATTCAATCATGTGGCAGCAACCAAATGCATGCATGCAGACAGTTCTGCAGGAATAAACGTACTGTTAATGACAGAGGTCAGAGGAGAAGAGCCAGATTGGTCAAAGCTGACAGGAAGGTGACAGTAACTAAAAATAACCACATATTACAACAGTGGTATGCAGAAGAGCATCTCTGAACCCACAACTCCTCTTAAGTGGATATGCTACAGTAACAGGAGACCAATACGTCTAAAAAATAAGTCTAATAAACACCTAATAAAGTGCTCACTGAGTGTAGCACCTTTCAAGCAGAGCACACGGTGCTTTAATAAACAATCAAAAAAGGTTGATGGACTTGTTTCAGTGATCTTCCTGCTTGCCAGCATGACATTCAATAAACGTTTACTTTTCTCTTGTAAAATGTTTGTTCACTTGCAGGAGTTCCTGCATTGTCCTGACTTTAATACCTAGAAGCTGGGTCCTAACCATTCTAATGGACTATGGATTATGAGTTTTATCTCCATGCAATACTGCCTTCCAAGGGCTCACTCCTGGTCACTCTTTCAGACTCTTACAGTTGTTTTCATACTCCTTCACAATCCCTGTACTGCTTATATGTTTTGTTTTGTCTCACCTGCATGTATTGTGTGTGTCTGTATGTATGTACAGTGTTGTGCAAACATTTGGGCCAAATGTTACCCAAAAGGTTTGACAATTAATATCTTGGCGAACAGAAGCAAACCTGACCTCTCAATCATACAAAGTTAAACATGACAAATCTTAAAGCAAGATTTTTGCTTTTGGAATTTTTCCCCATTCTTCCTGGTAGAACTCCTCTCACTCAGAAATATTCTTCGGCCTCCTTGCATGTACGGCATGTTTGAGATCTCTCCACAGATTTTCAATAATAATCAAGTTTGGGGACTGTGGTGGACATTCCAAAACCTTCATCCATCTTCCCTGGAGGTACTTCATGGTTGATTTCGGGGCATGCTTTGGATCATTGTCTTACAGGAATACCCAACCTCAATATCTGGCCTCAAGAATTTCTTGATATTTGGTGGAATCCATTCTTCCTTCCACTTGCACAATATTTCCTGTGCCCCCAGCTGCCACACAACCCCAAAGCATAATGGATCCACCTCCATGCTTCACACTTGGGAAGGTATTCTTCTCTACAAAGACTTTTTTCTCCAAACATACCTTCTTTGATGGTGGCCAAAAAGTTCAATCTTGGTTTTGTCAATCCAAAGTATATTGTTCCAAATGGCTTCAGGCTTCTCAATGTTTTCTTTTTCTCAATGCATACTTTACTTAATTTTGTATTGAGGTCATAGGAAAGGCTTCTTTCTGGCAACTCTGCAGTGCAGGTCATTTTTGAGCTCTGTTGATCTTCTCAAGTGACTGTGGCATTATATTTGATAGATGTTGCTGTTTATTATGTAACTTGTTGCTGTGTTGATTACCAGAAATGGAGCGGTCCATAGATGTCCATTATATTCGGGGAAACTGCCGAGGGTGAAGTCTAAAAATAAATCTAGAAAATTTGTCCCATCACTGTGAAACTATCTGGATGGATAGTACTCTGGATAAGTGGAAACATGGTTTAATTTCAATTTTGGGTGAACTGCACCTTTAATTTGAGCCGTTTGATTGGCAATGATGCGATAACACGGTATGACCACAGGGTGATGCTGTTCACCCCATGAAATCAGGAAGAAAGTCACTGTCGCATTCCATTTCCAATTGCAAGGAAGTTAAAAAACAATGCTGTAGCCCTGTGCTGAATACTGGTGTGTATCTAATACAAATAAATATGCATTGAGTAGCTGAGTATAATGGAAAATAATTTCTGCTTTCCAAATTCAGCATTTTAAAGTGAGTGAGTCCTCAGACCATGCTGAGAATCTTTATTTTCTCTGTGGCAGTATGGGATGTTATGCTCCATGTATCTCCATGGTGGCAGCTAATGAGCTATGCATACAAACTTTCATTGTATAGTCTTATTGAACCTGTTTCCCAGTTAACTAAAACAACATTTAAATAAAATACTTTTAAAGGCAGATGATGCAAGATTTCTTTCCTTGCATCTGTCCTGTGTTTACCAGTGGTGTCTCAAAATTGGTAGGGCCCAAAACTTTCCATTTAACTAATAATGGATCTCAACCCATTTTCATTTATTTCTCTTGATTAACAAGTGCGCCAATTATATGACTAATCAATTAGCAAGTAACACACAGCTTTTTAAATGATACATTCAACTTATCCTTTAAAAATCCCTAATCACTAATTAGCCAAGGCAACACTCATCAGAAAAGATCCCACTGTATTATTTACCAAGTTAGCTTTCTGAATAACCAGCAACAACAAACTTCAAGATTGTATACATTCCATGTATTGTAGATCCACTTCATTCGAGTGGAATCAGTGCTTAGTGATTAAAACAGATTTATCTCAGTTGTATTTATGATTTAACATGATATGAAGACACTGTGTGTTATTTTCTGATTGATTCGTGAGACTGTTAGTACACTTGTGTTAATCAATAAAATGTACCTTTAATCAAGAAATCCGCAGTCTAATATGACACATAAAACATATGCTTTAGTAGTCACTTTCGATACAAGCCATTTAGCCAGTTATTTATCTGACGTTACTCATATTTGTATTTAGATAAATGTTAGTGTTGATGCTAGCCACTGCTGTTATCACCAGTGGATTTCAGTCTGCTCTAGCCTGTCTGGAAGGGAGCACAATTCCGTAACATAAGCATGCGTACTCACAAACACATAAATTCATTGTCACTTTTAGTTTCATCAGACATCTCAAGTCCAGGAAACTAGGCATGAGTGCCCTGCCCAGGTTAAATCCCCCGAAAATTAGCAGTAGCACTGTGCAGTGGGACCCAGCTATCAAGGCCCGCCAACTAATGCACGAAACCGAATGTAGTTACCTACTGTAATGTTACCGAACGCTAGCCAGCCACTTGCGTAATGGGTAGCCACCGAGGCCAATCTCTTGCAAACCCAGCTCACCACTAGTAGTAGTAGCCAATCCATACACATCTCCCCTTGCTCTCCTCCTCCGTCTATTGGATCATATAGTGTATGAGTTCAGTGTATTGGACACAAGATTTTCAGATACAGTTCAGAAATAAAAAGGCTGAAACATACAAGTGTAGTTGGCTCAGGTGAATACAGACACAGGCTGTCAGGGTATCATAGTAATGACTGAGCATGTTTCTTTTATCATATTTTCAAGGTGAAAATCCTGCATAGTATGCCTTTAAATAAGGGCCACCTGCATGTGGCCAAATGATTCTTAGTGTACCTCATCTTATCATGTGGCAGCAATACTTTTCTGCGCCTCACATGAAATCCTCCTTCAGATACAATAAACAAACAACACATTAATCATAATAATTACATAATTTCTCTCTCCATTTTGTATCACTGACTTCTATTAATATACAAATAGTCTACTCTCTTTTCATATACATAGATAGTTAACATGAACATTAACTGACAATTTGTAACAGGCAATCCACATCTCGTAAAGTCACTATAAACATTTAATAATATCAAATCCAAGTCGTCATTGAACATTTAAACATTTTCTGCATGTCTTGGGGTAGGCAAAGCTCCAAGCAGAAAATTCAGTTGCATGGCTCAGAAAACTACCGTTCCCATACTGCACCGGGAAGCAGCGTCAGCTGGTCGTGAAAGCTGTCATTCTGCCCATAGAGGAGAAATTGGTCCTGCATCTCTCTGCAGGGGAGTGGGAGATTTGGAGAGGGGAATGCACAGTAAATATGTTTTCCTTCAAATTAGCAAAGTGTTTCGGACTGGATTGAAGATGGGTTGCGACAGGACGGGCATATTCGCTAACATCTGCGGAATGTTGGACGTTCGTCAGTGAGAAATGCCCAGTGTTTTTCACTGTCGGTGTTAGCTAACGCATAAAATACAAGATGAAGAAACAATTCAATCGAATGCGACAGCTCGCCAACCAAACAGTTGGCAGGTAAGGAAAATGCATGACAGCTCTACTATTGTATTACAACTTTGTCTATTCCGAAACAGACATTTGTTGTGAAATAAGTGGGAGTGAATGGGGGAAACGTGCTTGTGCGAATCACTATGAAATTAAAAGCCCCCTGAAAATGAGGTTGACTAAGCAAATACGCTGTTTATTTCACCACGGTCATATGAAATGCGAAGCTCGTGGCAATATAGAAACAAAGCTGACAGTACCATGTGTAGAATTGAAAGTATCATATCAACAGTCGGCATATTTAATTGCTGTAGGCCTAATTGGCGTAATGAATATTGGAATACTGCAGAGGAATCGTGGAGGCGCAATACCTCATAGGTGCGAATGGGAATTGGAAAAAAAAATGCACTCTGTAAGATGGGAGTGGATACAGTTGAACGATTTTTGTTTTTAAGGAATTCTGTGTGGCTGAATCTTACGTAATGCAGTTAGGTTAAGTGGGTTCAATTATTTATGAAATATATATATATTTAGCAAGGTGATACGTTACGCTCCGTACATGCAGGTGGATGGAGTGGACGTGTGCGGCGTTATGGAAAAGGCGCAGTGTTTTCATAACGCGACAGATTTGGCGGTGGTCTAAAGTGAACCAACCCGTTCTCAGTCCTCACTGTTCATTGAAGAAGGTCGACTGACTGTCGCATTTCGCAGTTTTCAGAGATCGGAATGCAGTGATTTAATTCATTTATTCGGTCGCGCTTAAGGCGAATTTAAATAACCGAGGACTGCTGCAATATCTACGCATTGAATTTACACGTAGATGTAGTCCATCGACTAGTGTTATGTAATTTACCTGTTAGTTTAGCATATAATCAGATATTAATATCCAGCATATAACCTACGCATAGACATAGGCTAATCCATGAGACCAAGCCATGAATCGAACGGGATGAAAATGAATGAAAATGAAAATGTATTATTATTATTATTATAGGCTAATGGTGCATCAGTGTACAGATAGCAATCGCGTTTTGGCGTTGAAACGTGTTACATGAGCTTTTAGGTGTCCGTGTTTATACGTCCGCCCCTTTCTCTTTCAAGCCCCCGTCCTCTCTCCTGTCGTCTATCTCCCGACCAGAGCAGCGTGTCATGCAGGGGGTATGGCACGCGGGCGGAAGGATGCTGTCCTGCCCACGTTGTCCATCGCCGAGAATATATGACGCATGGCTCGTGGGTTGAAACTGCACGTACCGTGTGCGCGCACAGAATATTGGAAAATGTGTTTTATTTTAGCAAATACATGGCAGTGAAAAGTTTAAGATAAACAGGGAAACGCATATGAACTTCCAGGAGCACAATAATTCCGTATCTTTGTCATGTCAGATGTTTTCCTGCTTTAGTTGTTGCCTATTTGGTTGTTTGGTTCTGGAATCGCGCGGTAACGGAAAAGCTTATCGATTTCTCAAATGCCGGCTGTTGGAGCATGTGTTCCTCTTGATCGATATTCTGATGTGATACCTATTATCATTTTCTGAGTGAAGTGTAGGACTTCCTTGAAGTCATGTAAAAATACAATCAGTTGATTGACCAGCAAAGCAGATGAACTGTGTAACTGGTATTTATTCTTCTTCACATTACAAATACGATTATAACTGCAATGTAAAAAAGGTCGCATACATGAAATTAAATAGGCCCCTGCTGAAAAAAACAGATCAGGCTAGGCTTTGAAACAGCTGGTAGCTGGTTGACCAGTTAGACCAGCTCTATACTGAACATGGTTTGACCTGCTCAAGCTATGTTTTGAAACAACTGGTAGCTGGTATTTCAAGCTGGCCATAGCTGGATTTTACACCAAGGGCTATGATGGTACTACCTATATACAGCGATGGCAGTCAGAACTGACCCAATCAATTTTAACGATGTTCCGTCACAGCAATGTTTTCAGTGAACCCTGAGGTTTTGCATGTTTCTGTGTTGGTGTGTGTGTGTATTTGCGTGTTTGTGTCAGGTGACTGCTTTCTCAGTGTGAGCTTGTGTTGGGGACCAGAGATGCCGCTGTGCATTGAGGTATACTGTAGAAGCATAGTAATGGGTAACAACTTGTTTCTGAAATGGCAGGATGGCCAGGGTAATTACAACTATGTACAGGTGGGAGGAGCGTGCTGCTGATGCTGTACGCATGCACAGACATTTCCCAGCTAGACATCTAGAGGGGAGGAAATCTGGGATTGAGACTTTTTGACATTAACCGACTAATCTAGCCCCAATTTCAGTTTCATCTGGATATATTCTAGTCAGTTATAGATCTTTTACTTTTCAACCATATTCAACAATATTGCCACATTTTCACCTGGCAAGATATTTCGCTGTTCTGGAGAAAATACTGGTATAGTTGATTCCATTTCTTTTTGTCCAGGAACTGGTCTTCAGTCTATAAATCTGGCTGAGGGGCACATTAGGAACCTCTATGTGCTGTGGGCTGTTGATTAGGGTGTCTGAATTATTAATATAGCATGTAACCCCTGTATATTATGATGAGCATTAAGGATTTGTTTAATCTCTTTGGTTCCATGAAAGGTATTGGTACCTTGTGTGCTACCCCCTGTTCTAACACTGCCCAAACACACACAGGCCAGGACTTTCTGCTTAGGCCAGGGTGTGAAGCATGTTCTATATAGATACATTTGACACTAATGCTGCTTAGACCTGCTCAGATACACCCAAACACACCAAAATACTGCTCTGATCCAGCCCAACACACACACACACTGCTCTGATGCACCAAATGCTGGCTCTGACCCTACCTGCTAATCGAGCAAGAGCTTTGTTAGTGTTGACATGATAAAGGATAATGTTGCAGTTGCCAGCCCTCTACATGAATGGGGTCCCCCTGAGTCCCCCATTGAAAAATGACTACAGTAGTCAGATGAATGGCCATTGCTGGTCCTAACCCCTAACACTTGTCTCTTGCCACCCCATGCCACCCTCATTGGCCCGCCATGTCATGTGAGCTTTGTAACAGGGGTTCCCCTCCCTTCCTCGCTCTGTATCTTTCATCTGCATATCTTTCTTTCACCCTCCCTAGCTTACCTCCCTCTCTCCTTCCCTCCCTCACCTCCCTCTCTCCTTCCTTCCCTCATCTCCCTCTCTCCCACCCGCCCTCCCTCTCTCCCTCCCTCCCTCCCTCTCTCCCTCCCTCCCTCTCACCTTCTATCCCTCTCTCCCACCCTCCCTCTCTCCCACTCTCCCACCTTCCCTCTCTCCCACTCTCCCTCCCTCCCTCTCTCCCTCTCTACCACCCTCCCTCCCGCCCTCCCTCTCCCACCGTCCCTCCCTCCCTCTCTCTCCCTCTCCCCCACCCCTCCCTCTCTCCCATTCTCCCTCCCTCACCTCCCACCCTCACTCTTTTTTAAATGAATTCATGTATTTGTAAGGGACCATGCATAATGTTAAACATAAATGTTGCAATTTGATGAATTGTGCCAGATTTAGCTTCATCTTATTTTCTTCTGCCGTCCCTTGGCCGGTTACAATTAATACAATGAAATGCACAATCTACAATAACAGTGCAAATACACATCACGTTCCATGACTGAATTAGATAATAGACACTGGAAAATAGAAAAGTTTATCAAGATAAGATAAAAGGCATACATGCCTAAAGTGCTATATATATTATTATTATTATTATTATTATTATTATTATTATTATATTGGCTACACAATCAGCTGCAATCCAGACATTAGTGATTCCTTGTTCGTTTAGTTTTAAGCCATGCTTTCACTTTGGCTGAGAAGCTGCTCAAGGAACTGCAACTCTTAATGTTAGCCGGAAGTGTATTCCAATTGTTAGTCCCCTAATCTGAAAAGGCAGATTGACCAAATGTTGTGCATCGCTTGGGTATTGTGCAATCTCCTCTAGAGGAAGTCCTGGGGGATCTGGGAGTAGAGTCTATGTGTAATGAATTCAGATAGAGGTGGATGGGCTCATCTATGTAGACTCTTGTACACAAGACACACCTGAGTAAAATATGAAATGCTGAAAACGTAATAGATTATACTTCTTGAGTATACTGCAATGATGATATTGGGTGGACTTTTTGTCCAGAATTTGTACAGCACTTTTATGCAGAGATTGCAATGGCTTTTTTGCAGTTTTTCCAGCTTGCTGCCAGGTAGGAAACTCTATTGATGCCATATCAGCCTGTCAAGTTGTATTTCATTGTGTTCAGCATTCTCTAGATGTGTTTCTTAAGATTAAGGTTGGAGTCTAAGATAATTCCAAGTTATTTAAATTTGGTGACTATATAGATGTTTCCCCTTGAATTAAAATGTCAGCACAGTCTGGTTGTCTCTGAGATATAAGAAAAAATATGCCCACAGTCTTACTGACATTTAAGCTGAGGCATGAATGATCTAGCCACTGTGATATCTGTGGCCATTGTTCAGAGGCAGTTTTTGCATGCAATGTGCATCCAGCGCATGACTTTGCTAGAAAAGATCATTTACGTAAAGGCTAAATAACAGGGGGCCCAGGACTGAATCCTGTGGCACTCCCATTATACAATTCCGGAAAGGTGAAAGCACATTATTAGTTTTTACACACTGGGCCCTGTTTGATAAATATGAGAGCATCCATGTCAGTGCACCAGTGGAAGAATGAAGCATAGACAACTTGGAAATGAGAAAATGGTGACAAATGCTTTATGTAGATCTAAAAACACTGCTCCTACCCAACCTTTATCAAGGTTGTTTCTGTTGGAGGTACCAGGTTGCTGTTTCAGTAGAATGATTTACTCTGAAGCCAATGCTTCCATAGTCTAGAAAGCAGTTGTTAAAGATGTAGGCTTATACTGTAGCTTGTATAGCTATTCTCAACTCATTAATCTAGAGCTACCAATCATCTTTTTTTACACCCCTTACAAATGAGGTGACTAATATTTCTCCAGATTTGTTTGCTGTTACCTTTGGCTTTTAATAATAATGTTGAGGTCAAATTTTAATTGTGTTATCCTCAACTCTGAAATGACCTCATCGCTCAACTCTTTGAATACCACACGATCATCCTGATTTCAGTGCTTTTCTAAATGCTGAATCTCTGCTTTTCATTAGCTTCCCTAAACTGTCATTGAACCAAATGGAAAATCTAGCTTGATTTAGGTTTATTCAGAAATGGCCTTCTGTACTTATCACTTCTGTTCCCTCCACCACGAGGACAGCCAGAACTGTAGTCGTATTTGGTGGTGATAATTAATCAAATTAACTGGTCTGCCATTTTAGTTCCTTTAGGATCATGTCAGCAAGTGCATAAGGTTGGGTGGGCCAGACAGTGAAATAAAAGAATGTGTGCTTGTTTTCACTTTCTCACCTTCCTATCCAATCCACCTACCTGGTTAGAACTTCTCATTAACTTTAATCTGATGAAATGGTGCCAAAATCACACATTTTCCTGTCCTCAACAAACGATATGAGAGGCCCCATGGAATGTACTGGTGAGCCCAAACACAAGTGTCATTGCTAGTTGCAAGAGATGCAATGGCCTTTTTCTATCCAGCGCCTTGGCTGTTAACATAGCAAATAACCATGTGTTGGTCTTGGGTGGGCTGGTCTTTTAATGAGGTGTGGTCATGGTAATTCTCGGGGTATTGCCATTTCGATGCAGCTGAATTCCTTTGCGGTTACGGCAACCAAAACCTGGTCTTACGACATGTTGCAGTTTCCATAGCTATTTTAAGGGCGTAATATTAGGCTAGTAATACGCCTATTGGTTTACTGCGCAACCATCCACCATTCTGTCTGTTGTATATTGTAATGAAGTGCCTGTAATAATAATTACCATGTGAAATATTATTATTGTGATTTTTTTTCCCACCTATTCAAAATATGAAGAATAGGTTACAACATATTATAATATTGATCCGAGTTGAACCATCGCAGAGTTTTTGGAGAATGGCTATCCCTTAAATGCGTGTCTGATTGCAGGAATATGTGAAAATGTGCTTACGATGTACACAACAGGTGTGACATTAGCTTACAATTCAGCCCTCAGATGACCTGGATATTCTGTGTGGCATGCTATGTATTACATAATATAATTAAAAGTCATTGATTTGTCAGACATACCACATAAGGACACAATGCTGGACTTCCTCGCAAACTTCATGCCGAGTGATGAACTAGGAAGACAGGTTGGGACCACTCGTACCTACGTTTTAAGAGATTTAAGCGATTTAAGAACAAATGTGTAGAAATGGTTCTTGCGTGAGGGCCATTGTTTTCATAATCTGCCAGGGACATGAGTCTTTAGTACCCCAGTCCCATCTCTCCCAAGTGCACGCACGCACACATACACACACACACACACACACACATACATGCATGTGTATGCAGGAAAGCTCTCGCACAGTGTTTAATAATTATGAGGATGGTGTGTTAATGGCAGATTCTACCACTCGCTAATTATGAGAAACTAACAGCCACACAGAACCTGCTGGAGGAGCCTTGGAGAAATAACAAATCACTTTCTCTCTTCCATCTTAAAACTCCTACTCTTTTATGGTTCCTATCTTTATATCATTCTCTCCCCCCTTTTCTCCCTCTCTCTCCCTCTCTCTACTCTTCTGCATACCATTGTTATAACACATTGTTATTTGACTTATCAGCTTGAGCCAGTCAGTCCGTTCTCCTCTGACCTCCCTCATTAACAAGTTAATGTAAACTGTACAAACTATTGTGCTTTAAAATCCCAGGAGATCAGCAGTTTCTGAGATATTCAGAAAACATTCCGTCTAACCAACAATCATTCCATGGTCAAAGTCACGTACAGTAGATCAAATTTTTTCCCCATTCTGCTGTGTTACTGGTATTTGCAACATAAGGACCAATGAAAATCAAGGAATGCCATTATGAGGCTGTCAAAACAAAAAGAAGAAAAAAAAAGTCAGAGACATAGGCCAAACCTTCAGTCATTACACCAGAGAACACCAGTGAGTACAGTAATTGCAAAGGACCTGGTAGGCTAAGGAAGACCTCCACAGTTGATGACTGAAGAATTGTCAATATAATGAAGAAAACCCTTCAAACACCTGTCCAGTTCAGAAACACTCATCAGGTGGCAGACATGGATGTGTCAGTGACCACTTTCTGCTGAAGACTTCATGAGCAGGACTACAGATGCTATACTGCAAGATGCAGAAAACTAGCAGCAAAAACAGTGCAATTCACTAAGTACATAGAAGAGCCTACAGAGTTATGGAAAAAGGTTGTATTGACAGATGAGACCAAGAAGCGCTTGTATCAGAGTGATGGCAAGAGCAAAGTGTGGAGGCCAAAGGAACTGCCCAAGATCCAAAGCAACCACCCAGTAAGTCAACTGTCAGCAACCATTCACCAAGTATCAGGCAATTTTGGCTGACAATCTGCTTGCCTCTTCCAAGGCTGAGACTTGGCTGTAGGTGGACTTCCCAGGAAGACAATGACCCAAATCATGAAGTTGAATCTTTGAAAAATGTACATGAATTTCAGAATTTCTTATATGGTATGCCCCCCTTTTGCTTTAATGACGGTGTGCACTCTAGCTGTCTGGGACTCCACAAGTTTGTGCAAAACCTGATGATCCATGATATCCCAGTGTAGCATGGTTAGCTCAGCTAGTTCACTAGTAAGCATGGTGAAGTGCAGTGAAAGCGAAGGCTGGTAGCAGGTTATCCCGACAACACTCCCCGATGACGTAACCCTCAAATTCAAAAGAACTTTGTTGCCCTTGGCTAGAGGCGAGTTCGTCTTTAGCTGACTGGTAACGCATTCATTCAACAAATATTTGGACAAGTGAGAGGCCGGGGTTCAAATCCCACCTCGGACTCAGGCAATTTCTCACCTGTTACACCAGCATGATTTGACAATGTTCCGAAGAGCATTTTGTGATGTTAGTGAATTCTTGGCTTTCTCTGTCTTCAAGTGCCCCCATAAATGTTCAGTGGGGTTGAGGTCAGGTAACTGTGGAGGAAAGTCCATGACAGTCCAAACACAGAGGAAGCCATGGTCAGACATCGTTGGTGTTATCACTTTACACACACATTTATTCCCATAAGTGTATAAATGCCTCTGGGGCATTAAACTGGGCTTTTGCTCTGTGAGGTGGCATGTTCTGTGTGGGTTTCAAGAGGTGGGGCCTATTACAGATACAGCACTTAGAGGGGCATAAACTTTCTGTAATATCTTAAGCTTTATTGGGTAACAAAGTAAGTGCAAGATACAGTTAGGGACCTGCTGGGTGGCTCACCCCATTAAGAAACTGGTCTGGAGCAGGGATGGCCGTAAGATCCGCTGTAAAATCTGGACTGGGCCCGCATTGACTGCAGGCGGTGTCCCTGCAGGTTGCCACACAGTCAGGGAAGGTTCGAGATGGGCCAGGTGACAGTGTATCAATGCAACTAGCTGGAGCCAGGAGCCTGCAAGTCCCCCTGTTAAGCTATGCATGAAGATGTATATAACTGGTACACTTCAGCCTTGCGTAGACAACTCACCTGAAAAATGTGTGCACTGAACTTTATTTTAGATTGACACGTTTTCATTCAGTATACCTACAGGCATAATGCGGTTGCAGTTTGTGTTTACAGTAGCACTAGTGCTGCAGGGGTGTGTGGGAGATTTTATAAGCTACTTGATATTAGCAGCAGTGACTACACAAAGCACCTTTAAGAATCCTAATGACTTACTCAGATGGCTGGATGACTAAAATTATGAAAGGTGAAATTTGTTTGCGTAGTGCTTTTGTGGGTGCTTAAAAAACATTTCTTGTGGGCTTCCATGGATGAATTGCTAATTCCTCCTGAATTCAGAAAACCAGCTTGCTCAGAGCCCCCCGGGTCCTGTCCCCCATTAAATGTACAGTTTGGTAATAAAAATAAAGTGGTAGTTCCAATTTTGGTGTGCTTGTGTGCGTGCATGTTTGTCTGCTTGTGCATGTGTGTATGTGTGTGTGCTGTGTGTTTGCATGTGTGGTGTATGTGTGTGTGTGTGTGTGTGTGTGTATGTGTATGTGTCTATTTGGTGTGTATGTGCATATGTGAGTGTGTATGTGCGTGTGTGTGTGTGTGTGTGTGTGTGTGCGTTTGCATGTGTGGTGTGTGTGTGTATGTATGTATGTATATATATGTATGTGTGTGTGTGTGTGTGTGTGTGTGGTGTGCATGTGCATGTGTATATGTGTTTGTGTGTGTGTGTGTGTGTGTGTGTGTGTGTGTGTGTGGTGTGCATGTGCATGTGTATATGTGTTTGTGTGTGTGCGGGGTGCAGGGGGTAACGACTCTTGCCTGTGCTGTGCACACTTCCTCTTGTCCACGAATAAGGAGCGCCTGCCATTAATTTGCACACAGCATGCTCAGCATTTTCATGCGCACTGTCATATGTTCCTGCTTTCCAGTCTTCCTTGCAGCGTGCAGTGACGGCAGGGGTTTGGTTGCCTAGCAACACACTGAAAGGTGAACGTACTCCCCCGTTATGTGCATATGGCTCTGCAGGTCCAGGGGTTCCCGAGCTATTTTTATCCCAAGGACCTCCTACCACACTGCGGCTGAGGAGGAGCCAGGTTTGGGGTGATAAGAACTGTAGCTGCACCTCTCCCCCCTCCCCTCCCCAGTTTTCAGGACTGAAACATCCAGTCCCGTCTACTCTCCACTTTCCTTCTGCTCACCATCCTTTCCTGTTCAGACAGGAAATGACCCGGCACCCCATTGTAGTTCTTTGTACCGTGTCTACTGTGTCTAGCTGTTTGGCTGTAACACCAGGCAGTGTGTTGGTCTGTCTATGTGAAAATATTATAAATGATTAAACTATACTGTAAAACATGGGCGTGCTCCTCTTTGGCTTAGCTTGCGAGCAAGAGCTGACCTCCCCCTGTATCGCAGGTATGTCAGGACACATCTGCACAGACACAAAAATGGTTCAGAATATGGAAGAATATATTTTTTTGGTCAGCCCCATAAGGAGCTGGAGTCACTGTGTTCAGCCAACCCCTGAGTTGTATGAACCGAACAGAACAGTGTTTTTTCTCTCCGAGAAACCGTGTGGCAGAGTACATAGGATAGTTCTGCCCACCCTGGGGTTTTTCAAGCCAGAGGGGCCCCACCATTGCAGGGCAGCACTGGGTCAGGGCGTATACCAGGGAGCAGGGAAATCTGCTCACAGGCACACACGATGTGTGCGTATGTCTTATCACAAAAAAAGAGATCATACAGATCACTTCACTGTAGGAGGATGGTTCAATGTCCGCATTGAACTGCGTCTACATCTGCTCATATCTGTAAGTGCAGTATACACAAGCCATTTTTACAATCTGCTATTTCAGCCGATAAAACATATTTAGATATATACTAATACTAATGCTAGACTAATAATTTTGTTTTTCATTTCATATGCAGTCAGCTTTTAGGAATTGTGTTCTTACAGATCGTAATTGACCTTTTTTCTAAATATTGAAAATATTCTTATGAGATCCATAAAATAATGATAGGAGACAATGCGATATATGCGATATTCAGTTCAATGATAATTCAGTATTCTATGGCTTCTGATTGAAAGTTTTGTTATACTTTGCTTGATTATCAGTCCATAGCATTGTATTAATCTGTAATAATCTGTAATAATAAATCACATCGTGGGCAAGGGTCCAAATCCCAGGCTAGGGCCTTTTTGTGTGACCTTGTGGGTTTCCTCCTGCAATCCAAAAACATGCAGGTTAGGCTATTTAGAGAGTCTAAATAGTCCCTGGGGTATGGAAACGTGAGTGAATGGTGTGCGGGCCCTGCAATGGATTGGTGACCTGTCCCGGTGTATTCCGGCCTTTTCCCCAATGCATGCTGGGATAGGTACCAGCCTTCCCTGACCCTGACCAGGTGTAAGCAGATGATGGATATGGGTTAGTCTACACACTGCTGTTGGCCTTGTGTTTATGGAATGTGATGAACGGAACGGCAGATCTCATTTCCTGTCCTTTTTTGTGAATGAGTGTAGTTGATTAGTGATTGTCTGGTGAAATACATGTGGAGTGCTTAAGCATTTATTTGTTCAGTGTCTTTCCAAAGCTCTTTCTTCCCAGTGAATGGTGCTGCAGGGTGTGTGTGTGTCTCTGTGAGAGAGAGAGAGAGAGAGAGAGAGAGTGAGGGAAAGAGAAAGACGGAGAGATACTTGCAGCTATTCTGGCATACTTAACAAAGCTCTGACCTAGTTCGCTGGCCTGCTAAGTGGGTTTCTCTGTTTTGGTAACTTGATGCCCACCCCCACCCGCCTGCTCTCCCCTCTCCCCCATTTTTCTCCCTCAACCTGCCTTCAATTTGCCAAGGGTGACCGCTTGGGACTCTGGGTGAGGGGGGGGTGGGGGTGTCCTTTTTTGGCAGGATTTTTTGTTATTTTTATCCATGCTCAATAAAAAATATGCTGAAAGGGGGAACTCTAGCATGAAAAGGCCTGTTTTTCTGAGCACTAAGTCTCCCACCCCTGTGAGTTGGCGTGCTGTACATATGAGTGAAGCTACAGGCCTGCTTTCATAAGTACATGAGCAGAACTACAGGCCTCCCTCTCCTTTGGATGCAGGCTGTATACCATCTGTGCTGAACTCCCAGCAGGAAGGACGTTTGTGGCATATGCGTAGAGCTGTGGACCGTGGAAAGCTCTCGTTATGGCAGGACCAGAGCTTTGCTAGCTGTAGTCTTATTGGTTGTGACTATGTCGGTAGCTTCTTCACTCTCTGGTGCCCCTAGTGGTGGAACCCACTGTTGACTATATGTCCAGCTCTGCTCGCTGCTGGCAAAGGCTCAATTGCCATCCTCCGTTTCCTGTTTTCCAGCTGGTAGCTGGTTGACCTCTTCAGACCAGCTCAAGCTATGGTAAAGTAACAACTGGTAAAGTAGCTGGTAATTTCAAGATGGCCATAGCTGGATTTTTCACCAGGGTTGTGGAGTACCTGGAGCATTGCTTTTATATAATGAATGTAAAATAAAGTCGAAATGAAAGGCATCATTTACCCTGTGGGAGAGAGGCTGGAAAACAAAATGTTGATTCTGCTTCAACATTAACAGCTATGAAGAGCTGTGGTCTGCACAGATGTAAATGTAATCCACTGTTAGCTTTAATCCCAGGTTGTAAGGCCCTGTGTTTCTCCATAGGCCAGCACTGTGCTCATGTTTCGTGTTTCAACCCGAACATCGTTTTTCTCACTCAGTCCAGCTTTATTCTTGTGTGGGGGGTTTTTTCCATTCAGCCCAGGAGTGTTTCCGAGGAAACAAGGAAGCATTCCAGGAAAAGGGAGCCGTGTCATGGTTCCTTTCCAGAGACTTTCAAAACAGGGGATCTCCTCATTCACTTACAATTCAATTCACTTTCAGTTTACTTCAGCTCTCTCTCTCCCTCCCTCTCTCCTCTTCCCCTCTTCTACAGCTCGTAGTGTAGTTTTGCAGAAAAGCTGGTCTTTATTAAGCGCATTGTAATGTGAAGTGACCTCATTTTCCTCATGTAATCAGCATGCAAATGGACTGACACCACTGAAGCCAACTGGTTTGTTTTTGCCCATTTGCCTTGTTTGCGCGTATAACTGTGACGCTTGCACAAACGCATTCCTGACTTTTCTGCCATGTGGAAATGGACCTAGGTATGGAGACCACAGGGAGGGTGGAGGGGTTTTCTGATGGGAATACCTGTTTGTGTGGTGGGAAAAAAGCTTGGCAGCTCAAATCGCCTCTTCCTAACCAGGGGACTTACAGACCCTCAATCACGGGGTACCTAACATCAACCCGATTGTGACACTGTCCAATAACACAGCTCCATATGAATCACAACACAGGCAAGGTTATATACTGACAGAGTCAGGGTTTGTCCCTTCCATGTCAAGCTTTGATTGAAAACCAGAAATTAATTCACCTAGAGGAAAGACATCCCTGAAATATTTCAGTCATTTTAGAGTAATAGTTGCAAAATCTGTCAGAATGTTCCCGCAAATTATAAAAACAAACAGTTATCAGTCTGAGAGATATATCCTTCCTTCTAGTTGCTATGCACCTTGTAAAATGATAGTGCAAAAGATGAAACACTTACAGTATATTTTATTCAGAGGTAGTACTATGGTCATACCCATTTACATTAAAACACCTTATTACAGTCTACAGACCAATTTCTTTTTATTAATTTTACTTTAGAACGTCGCTCTTGTGATGTCGGACATGTGTCTTTTATGATGTACTTTTTTTTCAGCTGTGATAATGTTGCAGTTGTGTTGTGAAGTATTACTTATTACAGTGGTAAAGTAAAGTTTGTGTTTTCAACATGAAAAATGAAATAATCCTATTCTATGCAGCATTTAGTAATGTAGGAAATGAGCTTTTCTTTGTCTTAGTAATAGTAGTAGTGAGCTGTGCAGGCAAACCTACCTGCATTGTAATGAGGATTCTCTTAAAAATATATATACTGTATTAAATATAATGCAGCCACCAAAAGGATGTTTGGTGAGAGAATGGTGAAATCATAAGGCCCGCTTGCTTATTTTTCAGCTTTTACTATCATCTTGGAGCTTTCGAATTGTGTTCCGAACTGTAAAACAATTGCAATTTTAGTATTTAGTATGAATATTTTGAGAGTCTGACTGCTATTTTTCAGAGCTGTCTGTAAAACAGTTTCCCGCATGACATGATGTATGTTTTTGCATCATTATTGGATGACATTGCTAAATGTTAACAGAGAGAGGAAACCACAGGAGGAGGCAGGGGAATTGGGCTCTCGGGGTGGGGTTATGGACTTTGTCACTGCGCTTTGCGAATGTTTTGTAGGCTTCTAAGATACTAAAACCAGGAAGAAAACGTTGATGCTTGTGGCTCTTTAAGCCATTTCTGGATTCCTTGCAGTGCAGGACAGTGGACATTAATTCCCATATTTAGGACCCTCATAGCAGCGCACCAGGAATTCGGGATGTTTTTCTTTTGAAGGTGTGTCTACCTCGCGCTGAAATGCCCAGGGACAGACATTTTCCCCATAATGCCGTGCAGTGTTGAATTAGATTTTATCAGCAGATGTGATGAACCCTGTTCTGGTCTCAATCTGTCACACGGGACTCCCTTCCCCCAACGCCCCCCCCCCCCCCCCCCCCCACACACACACCCCCACTACCCCACCCCCACCACCTCCCAGAGCGAGCTCTGTGCACTCTGTGAGACTCACGCCCAAGACGGCCAAGATTTTACCCACAAAACACACATCAACTGACTGCCAAAATGTCCTCTGGGGCTTCAGCTGCCGTTCACAGAGAGAGAGAAAGAGAGAAAGAGCGAGAGCGCGAGGAGAAGAGGGCTAAATTTACCATCGGCTGTGTTACATCCTTACACTTTACAAGCAGCACTGCGACGACTGGCTGCTTTCTACAATCGAATCAAATCGTATTGACAATTGAATCAATAAATAAATTCACAGAAACATTCTATTGTGTGTGTATATATATATATATATACAGTGGAGTCAGTAAGTGTTTGGACAGTGACAATTTTTGGCTCTGTACTCCGGCACATTGCATTTGAACTGAACCAATGAATATGAAGTTAAATTGCAGATTGCCGGCTTTAATTTGAGGGTGTTTACATCCATATCCGGCAATCCGTGTAGGAAACACAGCCCTTGTGGCGGTGAGGAGAGGGATAGGTAAGAATTGGGCTGGCATGACTCTGCCCCCCCCTCCCTCCCCAGAGGCATGCCTATCGTTCTTCCTTTTCATTTTTTCGTCCACCGGCCAAACTCTGACCCCCACGCCCGGGGAGCAACGCGGCGTGCACAATTGGCGGACGCTCCAACGGGAGACACGCCGGTCGCCATGGAGAGAGGAGCGGCGCACACACGCTTGAGTGCGTACACTTAATCACCGCGTGAGACAAGGTCGCACTGCTTTTAGTTACGTGTTATTGTTTGCCAGCAATTGTTCTCTGCTGCCGGGCAAGGTCATGGCTCCTTCGGTCCTCTCCAGAGGCCTTGAGTGGAGGGCGTGGTCGCCAGGAGGGACGGTGGGTGCGGCACCCTCATTCTCTGTCCCTCCCATTCTTGGAAAACGAAAGCTGGCGGGACTTCGGCACGGGTTGTTCCTTACCTTTTTATTTTTGTTGTTTTGTTTGGAGCTGACGCTAAGGTGTCGGCAGCCTTGTGCTGAAACAAAACAACAGTTTCCTTTCCATTTATTTTTAATTGGGCTGTGATATGGATTAAATATGCCTGTAAATACTGTGCAGTTTTTAGAAAACAATAGCCCTTTTGTCTTTCTGCTTTGGATATGCCGATATCTCTACATAATCTAATTATTCTATCTTATGATATAATTGGCCAGTTTCACAGACACAAATTAAACCTAGCCCTAGACAATTCAATTTTGAATAGTAATTCACCATATGAAACTCAATTTAGTCCAGGAATAAGTTTAATCTGTGTCTGTAAAACTAGCCCAATAAGAATGATAAAATAATATTCACGTATAACTGTCACAGCAACAAAGAACAGTCTGGCAGCCATATTGTGTTCGGCAAAGGTGCACTCTGCATTGCTGCCCAGCTTGGAGAATGACCCGTGTGTCAGAGTCCGGCCACCCACCGGCATTAAAGTGCAGGTTTTACACTGTTACATCATTACCCCGCAGATGGTCTAATTCATGACTTGCATAGCTTATGTTCAAAATGCTGAACTATCCAATAATACAGGTGGGTACCTTGCTGAAGCAGTTCTCGTGAGCAAGGCTGGCATTACGCATGGTAGTGAAATGCCTGGCCCAGGCTGATCAATGCTGCGGTTTCTGTAATGTCTGGAGGAACCTGCTCATCTCGTGTTTGTGTGAATTCTGGGGCATTCCTGCCAGAGAGTGCTGTGTATGTGCTAAGTCAAGCCCATGGTGAAGGCAGCTCTCATTTCACCAAGCACCGTGTGTGGTTACATTCTACATTTATCATCAAATGACACTTGATACATGGTACAGGATTCAAACTCAATAGCTTATAAGGTTATAAATGATGATGTCAGTGATGGAACTGGAATAGTGATAGTGGCCCATTACTGTCTGTATCACATCAGAACTGTTCCATGGTCCATATCGGTAAAGTTCCATGTTCCACAGCAGTGCTCTTCCGTGATCCATTTCGGTAAAGTTCCATGTTCCACATCAGAACTGTTCCATGGTCCATATTGGTAAAGTGCCACGTTCCCCAGGAGTACTGCTCCTTGTTCTACATCAGTATTTTTCTATTTTCCACATCATTAGAGTTCCATGTTCCGTGTCAGTAGTGTTCAGTTTCGCACATTAGCGCTGTTCCATGTTTCATGTTAGCATTGTTCAATGTTCCACATCAGTACTGTTCTGTATTCCCTGTCGGTATTGTTCCATGTCGCATATCAGTGCTGTTCCATGTTCCAGGTGCAGTTCCACTCTTTGTGGAAGCACAATTCTCGATTTGTCTGGTATAGTATACTCTGGGCATGGGGCCCTGTGGTCTGTTGTGGTCTCAGATTGGCGTGGGAGTGAGCACATAGAACTGCATAGCAGAACAACAACCAAACAAGACCCTGCAATGGCAGTCTTGTGCTAGCAGTGAAACAGTGAATGCCAAATCATTCGCGCGGAACAGTTTCATATCCACGTAGCTCTTGGCAGTAAAAAAAAAAAAACTGAAGGAGAAAAAGGGAGAAAGATGAACACTCGGACAGAATGACGGCGACAGCTGCAAGAGGTTTAGCTTCGTCCTCCGATGCTGCGATGCTGTAATAGCTGAATAGCTAAAGATCTAGCTGTATAAATGCGTTACATGTAAGAATGTGAGCCGGGTAAGTGGCTCTGCATAAGAGCATCTCCTAAACGCAGAAGTGTAATGTAATGGAGGCTGCTTTGCACTGCCGTTTGGTTGTTTGCTTTTTCCTCAGGGGTACATCAGAGTAATGGAGGCCTGTGGCTCCAAACTTGTGTGGTGAGCTACCTGCGTCACTCCATTCAGTAACCCTTATGCACACCTCTATTCACAGTTCTCACTTAGTATATACCTCCTCCATACATGGCACATGTATATGCTCCTCTTCTATACAGTGTCCCTTTAAATAACCTTCCATTTACCTGTCATTTACCTCCAGCTATACCCCTATACTGTAGAATCTAGCTATGTATCCATACCCACAATTCCTTCACACTTTCATCCCTCGTACACATGCTTGTGTAATGGCAGCAGCCTTCAACTGTTTATCATTCATACTGCCCTTACTGAGAGCGAGCTGCCATGGCAACCGTACCCCCCACCCCCTCCTTTTCTGTGAGGTGAGAAGAGAGCAAGGCATGCTGGGAAGAGTGCAAGGCATCATGCTTCACCTAGAACAGCTCTCGGGGGGCTTGAGTTCTTTTGGCCTGCCTATACCACACTCAGCATCCAGGGAGAGAGGGGGGGGGGGGCTGAGAGAGAGACAGTGGGAGGGTGAGATGGAGAGAGAGAGAGAGAGGCGGCTAAGAGAGGGAGAGGCTGAGAGAGGGGGAGAGAAGGAGACAGAGGGAGGGTGAGATGGAGAGGGAGAGAGAGAGAGAGAGAGAGGCAGCTGAGAGAGGGAGAGAAGGAGAGATAGAGGGAGGGTGAGATGGAGAGGGAGAGAGAGAGAGGGAGAGAGACTGTAATTGGCCCCAGTTTCTCCATTGGGAGTTGTGGGTTATAAAAGGAACGTTCACTGTAATGTGAAAGAAAAATCATGATAATATTCTTGCCATTTATTAGTGTTATTAATTTTTAGTACAATAACTGTTAGTTGCAAAGAAAACTGTGGGGTTGTACAGAAGATTGCTTGAATTACTAGGATTGCAGGGATGAAGAAACTTAATCTTTGAAGCTACCCTGTAACTCTGTGCTGAACTGAATCGATTTCTTGTCTCACTACAAGCGCAGGGTTTTGTTAAATCACCAATCCCAAATACTCAGGGAGATTCCCAGTCTGTAACTGGGTGTCTGCAACTCTTGCACTACCATAGATACTCCTGTCCTCCAGGTCCTTGGGCACTGTTTCCCCATGAGGAAGATAGTACAACCATGTATGAATGGTCTTTGGTCTCTCTGGGTTTTGTATCCTGCTGTAAAATCCAGCTATTACCATCTATGAAATTACCAGCTACCAGCTGTTTCAAAACATAGCTTGAGCTGGTCAAACCATGTTGAGCATCGGACTGACCTGAACTGGTCAACCACCTACCAGCTGTTTCAAAACCTAGCTTGATCTGTTTTTTTCAGCAGTCGTATTCAGCTGAACTTGTGTTTGATGTTTATATTAACTGTATACTGTGGATGTGGTGCCAATTTTCACCAAAATGGCGGTGAGGAAGTCTTTTGTGTGGGTGTGGAAAAGGGTCTGTGCTTTTAGATTGAAGATTGCAAGTTTGATTCCCAGCTGGGGTATGATAAATACCTCTCTTGGGGAAAGTTGAGCAGTGTCTGAATGGCTTCGGTAAATTATCTTGCCAAGCAAACGGGGAGAATGTGAACCACCTTATGTACCATGTAACAATGTACCATGTCTCCTCAAGGACATTCGTACTAACAGCATACCTGTCACACAGAGTAGATTTTTTTACTTGTTTATTTTTTTTTTTATATACATTTGAAGTCTTTGAGATCAGGCGATGTGATGGAGTCATCCGCTCTTGGATTGGGCGATATGACAGGGGGGGCTGGCATTTTGGAGGGTGTTTCTCCGGGTCTGCCTGCTCCTGCATTCGCCCTTGCAGACGGATGGATGAGTCATGAGCTCCGTGCTGGAGAGGAAAAGGCCTTTTATTTCATTCTTTACTTTTGGGATGCCTGCCCCCTGGTGGAAGAGTGTAGGAATAGATGCATGGCACTCCCAAGTAAAATTTAGCCGAGCAAGCCAACAGAACGATTTGATAGCACAGTGATGGCAATTCTCTGAAAGGAAGTTTTCAGTGGAACAAGTGGAAAATTTTCTATTTTGTTATTGTATTTATAGTATATCATCATGCAGGTAGATTTGTATGTTTTTTCTTCAATTTTTGCAAATAAATGCCATGTTCAATAGTGAAAACACAGAACCAAAAGGGTCATTGAAGTATATGGTAATTTAGTTTAATATGCAGAAAAGTTACTCAAAGTGGCATTCATGTATTCCTTCCAGTGTCACGACAGTATCTGTGTGGGGGATCTTTATTTCAAAAGTACCATTCATACATAAAAAATGGGATTGTAGCAAAGAAATAATTTTCCTTTCAGCAATACTAATCTGAGCTCTTTCTGTAGGATACGTCCCAGATGTTGAAATTCATTTTTGCTCCCCCATTACCCACACATGCTGCCATTTTACGTGACATCTTCAGGTCATGCTCTAGGGGTAAGCATCTGTGTTAAATGGAAACAAAGAATAATAAATAATAGTAGGGCATTTAATAACAATATCATAAAACGCATAAACAAGAAACACAAATTCTGTCCTAAATCAAAAGTGGTTGCAACATTGCTGTTTTGTTTTTATGTAACTTTGCAGCATTTTTGTTGTTGTGCTAGCTCTGATTGAGGCCCACAGCCATACTACACAGCTACCACTCTTGATCCTTGCATTTGCTGTGTGGAGACTCTCCTGCTGGAGGTACTGTACCTTTGACCTCAATGTTGTGTCTGTGGTGACTGGTGAGTCACTGCTATATTTGTCAATCGAGGTGAACAGTGTTAAAGAAACCAAGTGCTGGTATTTTTCTGGGTTCCGGTGAGCTCGCAATGCTGACTGCAACAGGTTACATGGCTGTGTTCCAGACCCTGACTGTGTTTGGGAACTGGACTGTTTGGGAACCCGGCTGTGTTAGGGAACTGGATTGCTAGGGAACATAACGGTTAGGGATCTGGACTGTGGGGTACCTTCCCTGTTATGGAGCCTGATGTGTTAGGGAACTTGATTGTGAACATAACTGTGTTAGGGA
Source organism: Conger conger (assembly GCF_963514075.1). Classification (NCBI taxonomy): domain Eukaryota; kingdom Metazoa; phylum Chordata; class Actinopteri; order Anguilliformes; family Congridae; genus Conger; species Conger conger. The sequence goes on from NC_083775.1 coordinate 18,641,100, forward strand.
ACTGGACTGTGGGGTACCTTCCCTGTTATGGAGCCTGATGCGTTAGGGAATATATGTATAATATAATATATGTGTGTTAGGGCACTGAACTGTAGAGTAACTTTCCTGTTACTGTGTTAGGGAAGTGTACTGTTGGGGAACCTGGCTGTGTTAGGGAACTGGACTCTTAGGGAACCTGTAAACGTTATGGAAATCAACTGTTAGGGAACATGTAGGTGCCTGCGATTGTACGACATGTTGTACAAGAGAGCGCATGTGTGATGATGTGGGCATTGTGTAGGGGGTATATTGTACAAGAGAGCGCATGTGTGATGGCGTGGGCATTGTGTAGGGGGTATATTGTACAAGAGAGTGCATGTGTGATGGTGTGGGCATTGTGTAGGGGGTATATTGTACAAGAGAGTGCATGTGTGATGGTGTGGGCATTGTGTAGGGGGTATATTGTGCAAGAGAGCACATGTGTGATGGTGTGGGCATTGTGTAGGGGGTATATTGTACAAGAGAGCGCATATGTGATGGCGTGGGCATTGTGTAGGGGGTATATTGTACAAGAGAGCACATGTGTGATGGCGTGGGCATTGTGTAGGGGGTATATTGTACAAGAGAGCGCATGTGTGATGGTGTGTGCATTGTGTTGGGGGTTTATTGTACAAGAGAGCACATGTGGGATGGCGTGGGCATTGTGTAGGGGGTATATTGTGTAGGAGTGGGTGTTATAATGCAGCCCAGTGATATCGGAATGCTAGCAGACAGGATGGGGGGGGCGATGTGGGCCGCGATTAGCATGTGACGCAGAGCTCGTCGCTTTGGCCACGCCCCGGTACTCACTCTTGGTGATGCAGTGTGAGAGACGTGTGACACGCTGTCCTGCAGTGTCGCTGGCAAATGGAAACGGATCCGAGGCAGATTTACGCTTTGCTGCCATCGATCATGTAGTCATGACAACCGGGCTCTCCGGGCTTACAGACAGCTTGGGAGTGCAGCTGCCTGCACTCAGGGAATATACTGCCCCTGCTTTTATACTGAATGTGTGTGTGTGTGGGTGTGTGTGTGTGTGGGGGGGGGGGGGGGGGGGGGGCTGTGGTGTGTGTGTGTGTGTGTGTGTGTGTGTGTAGTTCAGTTCTGAAAAAGTCAGGAACAATAGTGGGTGCATTAGCATTCTGTTACCTCTCTCTCTTTCGCTCTTTCTCACTCTCTCTCACTCTCTCATTCTCTCATTCTCTCTCTCTCTCTTTCCCTCCCTCTGTGCATTAATGGCTCAGTTTATTCGCGGATGGACTGAATTGTTGCTCTTTAGCTGAGAAATTGCAGCAGGAAGGTGGGCGTGTCGCTTCTGAATCAGTCCTGCTTTTGTGTGGAGCTCTGACCATCTCTGACCATCAGTTCTCTTTTGGGCGTTAACACCTGACGGTCCACTTTTCCTGCCTCGTGAAAGCAGTTAGGCAACACGCACACAGACACACGCGCATGCACACACACGCGCACACACACACACACACGCAGAGCCTCTCTCCCGCTTTCCCTGCGCTTCCACACTGAGCGACAATGTGGAGAAGAAGGCTGCACAGCACCCGAGCCAAGCTCCGCAAGACGGCAGCGTGAGTTTGATCCACGTTCCAGAGGGGGTGAGGGGAGGAGACCGGGGTGTGGGCAGGTCGCATGCTCCCGCGTCTCAATCAGTGCGGGATTGTGACCCCGCTATTTTTGCGCAGCGAGGAACCCCCGTGCCTTGGGGAAAATGCGACCCAGGGGTGTGTGGAACCACCCCGTTCTCATTAGAGCGGAATGAGGGCCTTCATAATGGGCCTGTTTAAGGGATGTTAGCCACTGTGCGCTAGCCGCTGTACGCTTTATTCACATTCATTATGGAGAAAATGCGTTAGCAGGGGGAGTGGGTACGGTAACTGTCTGATTTCACTACCCACTGCTGGGTTTATGCTAATTACTCCAGCACGCATAGAAGACTGTGTACCCACCCCCACTCCGATAGTGTATGTTATCTTCAATTGCTGTCGGTATATTCACAGGTATTCTTTAAAATGTCCATTGGCTCTGTACTGAATTTGCTTTACCTCAGCACGTGCATATTTATACATCTATGTGTGAGTTCAGCAGGTCTCGGCAGTGGTGCAGGATTGTACCATTTTGCAGGGGGGGTGGGTGGGGACGCTGTACACCCCCACCCCAATCAGCTGATTCTAATACCCACATATCCCAGAGCTAAGCAACTGTGAGATAACTCTCTTTGGCTGTCCACCTTCAGTTTGCATTCATGTCGTGATTTTTCCTTAGTGAAGTGCTGCAGAGACCGACAGTGCAGAGGGCAGGCTCGTAAGTTCAGGGCTCCGAGGTGCTGGCTCTGGGGCTGAGCACTGTGTATGACAGCCAGGCTGAGAGTGGCATCTGCAAAGCAGGGGAAGGAGTTCTATTCTGATGATGATGATGATGATGATGGTGGTGATGGTGGTAATTATGGCAATATTAATTGCGATTGTGATGGGGATGATGATACTGATATTAGTATTTAGATTTTTTTTCTCGCTTAAACCGTATCAACTCATTGACCTTTTTTCTAAAACCATACAGTTCAGGCAATATGAACAGTACCAAAGGCTAGTGAATGATTGGCATTGGCAGGAGAATACTGTCTGTAGTAATGGCACGGGAACGCACGGTGTGTGTGCAAATATGCGCATGTAGCAGTGAACCCCAAGGCTGTGCGCTCTGCTTGTATAATGGAGCCCCTGTGCTAAGTGTTATAATGCGGCTAACTGGGTGTTTTCTGCTGGTTCCAGGGCAGAAAAAACAGAAGTGTTGAGTGAGGACCTTCTGCAGGTAAGATAATGACACTGGCTGCTTAATGGAATACCTTATATGTTTTGGAAGTGGGTTTTGTGTGTGCATATGCATGTGTATATATGTGCGTGTGTGTGCCTGCTTGTGTGTTTGTGTGTGTGTGTGTGTGGGTATCTGCCTGTGTGTAGACACATCCTGGTTTTGATTGATACACCCAAAAATATAAGGTTTACCCACAACCCCACCCGACCCTAGGCTGCAACTGCAGTCTCTCCCACCCCCCGGACTGCAGATTTCTTCTGTTGACCCATGATTGCTACTGTGGCGTGGCTACTGAGAGAGAGTACATGTTCAGTATGTGTGCCAGTGTGTCTATCTGTATGAAGGCGAGTGTGTTGTGAATGTTAAGTGAATGATCTGTGCTTCTTACTCTCAACATATTGATTACCTTCAGATGAAGTACAAGACCTCATTCTTAAAAAGCCCAGGCGAGTCTGAATTACTCTATGCAACATCAAAGAGTTAACAAGCTTGATAAAGGGAGATTTTAACAAGAAATAAAGATTCACATCCTTTACTGTAGGCGTGTGTAGGAGTCGGAAGTAGGAGTTGTGTGGGTAGCTGCTGTAAGTGCTTTGCTTTTATCAGGGTTTTGCCTGGGGTTTCATGAAGCGGCTCTTAAGTTGTGACTAATCTGAATCTGGACCACAGACAATTTGTCTGTCACTGCGTATGTGTGAGTATGGTGTGTGTGAGTGTAGTGTGTGTGGGTGTGGGTGTGTGTGTGGTGTGTACTGCCTGTGCATATGTGTGAATGTATTTGTGTAAGTGGACGAGTGCGTGTTGTGGTGAGCTGATAGGCTGGACCCTGCTGTGCTGTTTGAGCGTGCTCAGTGGCAGGTCTCATTGGGTCAGGTGGAGAAGCGTCTGGAGTTGGTGAAGCAGGTCTCCCACAGCACTCACAAGAGGCTCACCGCCTGCCTGCAGGGACAGCAGGGGGCAGAAGTGGAGAAGAGGTCCGTCAAATCCCCTTCGGTATGTCCCAATAATACACTGCCCTGATTCATTTTAAACCAGTTTAACAAGCAGTGGTTTTTGTCAGTATTTTAGTAGAATACCTGCCCCTATATGTTAAGATTAGTTTTTGTCTGTTGTAGAGTTGGTCTGTTTTCTCTCACTTGCTGTTTTTCATTCTCTATCTCTATCTCTATTTCTTTCTCTCATTCTCTCATTCTCTCCCTCTTTTCCTCTCTGGACAGAAAAAGCTTCCACTTACCACACTTGCACAGTGTCTGCTAGAGGGAGCTGCAGTGCTGGGAGACGACTCTCTGTTAGGGTGAGTTTCCTCAACAAGCACAAGCGCACAGACAAATACACACTCACTCACACACACACACACACACACACACACACACACACACGTGTGTTCACACACTGTTATACACACACTGTTGCAAACACATGCTTCTACACACTTTAACACAAATGCACACAAACATGTGTGCACACAGTAGCCTGGCCTTCTAATCTCTGACCTCTAATTGGCTGTCTCCTGGTGCGATTGTGTTCTCATTGGCTGTGCCTGCAGAAAGATGCTGAAGCTGTGTGGAGACACCGAGGACAAGCTGGCCCAGGAGCTCATCCTCTTCGAGTTCCAGATCGAACGAGATGTGGTTGAACCACTCTATGTCCTGGCTGAGGTGAAGCACCCACTTCCTGACCATGAATGACCCTCCGACCAGGACTGGGAGCATTCTTTCCTCAGCTTTAACCCCATGGGCCTCAACTCTGCCTCCTCCCAGAAATGAGCCATCTTAACAACCATATGCTACTCTGTTCAGCCACAGGGAGAGTTTAACACATATCAATGACACCCTTCTCCCTGATATGTTAATAGCCTGCTGCAGTTCCTGACTGTGAAAAACTCCACTTGTCTTCACAGGAAACAGGCCTCCAATTAAATCCAAATCCTTTGACCCACCATCTAATCACTAATTACTAATCCCTGCTTGATTAATGATTGTTTTGTATCGCTGGGGCTCTGTAATGTTGGCTCAAAGGGCCAAACCTCCTCCTCAATTGAGCTAGTGAGGTTCTTTTTTGGGTTATTAAGAGGGTGAGTCAATGCTCTGATTTAGTTTGTAATTATCTGGTCGAAAACCCATTGTTAAATTGCTGTTTTCTCTGTCTCAAGGGGTCGTGTCTTATAATTGGTTCTTCTGAACTGGTTCTCTCCTGTGATTGGTCTTGCAGGTGGAAATCCCCAACATCCAGAAGCAGAGGAGACATTTAGCCAAGCTCGTCCTAGACATGGACTCCTCACGGACCCGGTGAGAAACGCCATCTCCAATTCACTGTTTTATTTTCATATTTCTCACCATTGTTAATTCCTGTGTTCCGTTGTTTTTTTTTTTTCTTCTCTTGTTTTGTGTTGCCTGAAAAAGAGATAGTTATAGAACAAGATGTTCGAATAATATCATATCATGTTGGTTTGTAGAATGTGCTCATTATGTATCATAAGATGTTTTGGAAACAGCCCTGTTCATTGTCATGCCAGTAAGGTAGTTTTGATTGAACTAAAATTGAATTGACGAGAGGCACAGAGAATACAAAAGAGAGAGAGGGGTGGGAGAATGTGCATTATTGGAACCTTCTTTGACAAATTGTTGGATACGTGAACTGTATTTTCGTGTAGTAGTCTGCCAGCACCAGAGAGAAACTGTATAGATCCAGGTATAGATGAAAGCAAAGCCATTTCATTGAGTGCTACACTAGTAATTCTGCATGTTGTCACTGCTTGCATGTGCAGTTAAATGCAAAAATTGTGGGACATAATACAAGAGAATTTTATTGTTTTCACTCCTTACTAAAACATGACCCTGCTGCAGTGCCCAGTGCATTATTACAGTTCAATGGCCCAGTGAGTGACTCACTGGCTGTGTCCGAAACAGCTCACTGTTGAGTGTACTTTTTGAATCGGTGCACTATTGAGTATACGTGCTGCGTACTGGATGATAAAGTTGTAACGTTGGCAGAATATGAGGTTAAAGTGCAGACTGTCAGCTTTAATTTGGTATTCATATCCATATTGGGTGAGCTGTTTATTGGTTAATTACTTTTTATACATGATCCACCCAATTTATGGGAGCAAAATAATGTGACAAATTAACATAATCTGAAATCAAGTTGTCATATTTAGAAGTCTCTGACCCATAAACATCACCAGATCTTCAGTTTGTTTGTCCAATGAGGCCTTTTAATTAATCCTGTTGCTGCTGTCAGTGGTCACATCATCCATTAAGACAAGTGAGGCAGTTCCAGTGGCAGCAATATACAGTATGCCAAGGCCATAACACTACCTCCACCATGTTCCACAGTTAGGGGGTGGGGGTGCTTCAGATCATGAGTTCCTTATTTTCACCACAACTTACTCTTTCCCATCTGTCCATTACACTTTATTCCAATTTTTTATTTGTCCTTTGTCAAACTAACCTGGCCTTTCTGTCTTTGAGGCTTACCAGTGGTTGGTTTGCATCTTGTGGTAAACCCTCAAGGTTATGCTGGTGTAGTCTTGATGCCACAACAGGGCTTTAAAAAAAAAAAATGCTGTTCTGTTCACTTAATACATTTTAGAAACCTCATGTGTGATTGCTCATACCCACATGTAATATATCCTCCTGGCCCCTAGGTGGCAGCAGTCCTCAAAGTCTTCAAGCCATCCCAGTAACCAGCAGCAGGGTGGGGCCAAGGCCGACCATCTCAGGGAGGAGATGGAGGAGGCGGCCAATCGGATGGAGATCTGCAGGGTGATTTCTGTCTCCCTTTCTACTGATTATGTCTCACTTGACCTTTTTGCTGTTTCTATCATTTAGTCTCATTTTCAGTTTTCAATAAACCTTTCTCGCCACAATATATGTAACTGGTTTAACCTCCAGCAACCACAAATGTGTATTGATCACATGTACTCTGAAATGCAATCCCAGATTTTGGAAAAAAATATTGATAAAAATCTTGAATTATGAGGAAAATGTTTGTCTGAATTTGTATTTGTTTCTCCTCTAGGATCAATTGTCGGCAGATATGTATAATTTTGTGGCCAAAGAAATAGACTATGCAAACTACTTTCAGACGGTAAGCCCAGTATTCACATTATTCTGTTGACAGTTTTCCCACTGTTATTTTTTATTAGTTGTGCATTAACAAGCGGTTTTGCCCTTGTTTAACTCCATATTACAATAACAAATGTTGTTAATCTGACACATAACTGTATTGGTTTCTGTTATGAAATATTATTGGAATAATCCTAGTTGCATGATGAAACCATATAAAAATCCTAGTCCACCCCTAATCACCGTATCCTCACCATAACTCAGATGATAAACAGATAATGAGATGCATAGCTATCAAAGTATGGTGTTAGGTATATTTAGTCAAATTGGTGGCATGTGTAGCAGAAGCATATTATGGCAGGAGTATGCTGAAAAATTCACTCTTATCCTTTCTTTCTTTCTCTTCTTCTCTCCCTCTGTCCTTTACTCCCTCTTTGCTCCTGTATGTGCAGTTAATAGAAGTACAGGCCGAGTACCACAGGAAGTCTTTAGAAATCCTGCAAAGTGTCCTGCCTCAGATCAAAGCTCATCAAGGTGAGTCCTCTACTGCTACTGCTACTGGCCATGTGACCTTTCTGCAGTTCTGCAGGCACAGTAGCTGCATTACCATCCTGCAGTTTCCAGCTACTTCCTGTCACATGACCCCGCTGCAGTGCCCAGTGCATTATTACAGTTCAGTGGCCCAGTGAGTGACTCACTGGCTGTGTCCGAAACCACTCACAATTGTGTGTGCTTTTTGAATCGGCACTCTATTGAGTATACATGCTGCGTACACTGGATGATAAAGTTGTAAAGTAGGCAGAATTTTGTTTAAATGTGTAATTATATCCCAGGAAGATCTACTTACAGTATTTGCAGGGTTTCATTGAGTGTGATCAGAAGCACACTTTTCAGAAAGTAAACAGCCATTTTGGTCCCATAAATATGAAAGGCAGCTCCACATTAAAAACAAAAAGGAGCAGCAATGGCCCATGAGCATGGTTGTGTGAGGACATAACGTCTTATAACACTTTTCCAGCATGTTTGGAAAAAGGAGGATGTTTTTCACTGCCCAACACATTCTAAAAACTACAATAAACAGTATGCACCGTGCTTAGTTGGACTCGGCCACTGAGTGCAAGCTGCAGACTGAACCAGAAATGTGATGTACATGTGCCATGGCAGGAAGTGTGCTAAAGTATGATCTGTGTATATGTGTTTGTGTGTGTGTGTGTGTGTGTGTGTGTGTGTGTGTGCATTTACACTGTGACGGTGCAGAGGCCTGGGTGGAGAAGCCTTCATTTGGGAAGCCACTGGAAGAGCACCTGACAGTCAGCGGCCGAGAGATCGCCTTCCCCATCGAGGCCTGTGTGACCATGCTGCTGGAGTGTGGCATGCAGGAGGAGGTGAGGACCCTGTTCGCCCCTTCACCAAAACTCCTCCACACACTCCGCCGCAGAATTGAGTCACGTCCTTCTTTTGTGTCCAGGGCCTGTTCAGAGTGGCTCCCTCAGCCTCTAAGCTAAAGAAGCTAAAGGCATCGCTGGACTGTGGAGTTCTGGATGTGCAGGAGTATTCCGCTGACCCCCACGCCATCGCGGGTGAGCCATGCCTCCCACTCATAACCATCGCCATGGCATCCATCACTAAGGAGATTGGCCCACTGAACTTTGTGCCTCTGTATCTTTCATCTCCATATTTCTCTCTTTGTTTTTTATCTCTATCTGTTTCTCTCTCTCTCTCTCTCTCTTTCTCTCTCTCTCTCTCAGGGGCACTGAAATCGTACCTACGTGAGCTCCCGGAGCCATTAATGACCTTTGACCTCTATGATGAGTGGATCCAGGCTTCAAAGTAAGAGCCCTTACTTCAGTACTCCAGCGAACTCTTCACCATGGGCACCAGTAAATTACACCCCTGTGTGCACAGAGTCTGGGACCTTACAGGTCATCTAGCACTACAGGTTATGTTTCCCGGCTGTTGGCTCAAAATACATCTGCTCAACAGAAGTCGCTACACGTACCATAGTCTCTTCACAGTCCAAAAGATTTAGCAGAGGTTGTGGAAGAATTTGGGATCTTCAATTTGAGATATTTCTGTTGAAGAATGGGGATCTTGAGCTATTTTCTTGTTAGAGTCTTTTACTGCTGCTAATGAGTGATGATGTGATGTTGTGACTTAATCTTTACTGTCTTGGCAGTATTCAAGATCAGGACAAGAGACTGCAGGCGCTACTGACAGCTTGTGAGAAGCTTCCCCCAGACAACATCAACAATTTCAGGTGAGTCTTCACCCTCTCCCAGCTCTTCACTGAAGTTTAACATGCTTAGGAGAAAAAGAAAATGCCTTACGATGAGAGAACCAACTATTATCATGTCCTATTCATCATATCAGTGTACACACTTACATGAATGTAATTGCATATTACAGCTAAATATTTACTGTAGTATTTCTGGACAAGCTGCTTTGCTTTTAAAGGTGAAACTATACTTCCCCTCCAAGTCTTGTGGACGCACAAGCAGTTCTTTATATATATGTGTATATATATATATACACTCTGTCACAGCTACGTAGTGCTAGGTGAGCACTCAGCTGGAGGTGAGGGTGATGAAGGTGTCTTGTGTTATGGAGTAAATGTGCTGTTTGTTTTTATGTAAATGTTAACCAGTAGGGGATGAGGGGATTGTGGGTTGAGGGTAATTATATGGCATTGCTTTGACACAGTGTCTAGGTCTGAGTGGAAATATACTTCCTACTTCACTTCGCTTTGGTTGTTTGTATGTTGTGTCACACTTCCTTCCTGTGGCAAGCCTCACAAGATATCTATAAGGTTGGCTTTTCTTGTTTCCACTTTCCTGTTAATTTGGAATGTCCAACCGTATTTCATATTTTTAGGCACTTTCTCTTGACTGCAACATTCTCTGTCAGTTCTGGAGGAGGCTGTGAATTACGTAGCCTCAGGTGAAGCTCTTGGGGGCTTGGGGGATGGGCAGATGATGGGCAGTCTCCATTTGACCAGAGGAGTCTCTCTTGCATCACGAGTCGGGGGTGGACCCTGCTCAATGAAGCCCTTAGTCCTTGGGGGTGGTCATATGGGAAACCTCGCTCTGCCCTGAGGGGCTGGCTCAAGCAGTCGCCATACCCCCAGGGTTCAGCAGCTAGGCCCAGGGGAGTCATGACACACTGAAGTCATCAGGCCCACCATTTTGATTTTCCGTTTTCAGTGTTAGTTGGCGAGGGAGGGGGGCTGTGACAGTGACATTATCCCAGTGGTGTCTACTCCCAGCCAGGGGGTTCTGATCAGCCAAGCATATTCTCATTTGTTTGGAGTCCTTTTCTGTGCGGAGGGTGCAGGCAGGAGCTTGTTAGCGGCAGAGTGCCAGGGATGCAGATGTGGGGGGGTTTTATTTGGGGTCTGAAGAGCCCAGTGGCAGACAGCTGGCTGATGTTTGGAATTGTTAATGTGGTAATACTAACATTCAAATGTGCTTTTCATACAAATGCACAGTATGAGTTATAACAGTGCTGGTAAAATAATATGTGGATTAAGATACTAATAATGGAAAAGAAGAGTAAATATTACTTGTATATTACATTTTTATATTTTACTTATAATATATGATAATATTATCTAATAATAGCATCGTGGGCACAGGGGTTTTGAACTAGTATCTGTGTACAAACACTGTGCTGCATATTGCTGTACTGCTGTTTCTACAATGCCCAAAGGAAATAAAGAAACTGTAATGAGTCTATTGGTAGCAGTAGCCATAAAAATAAAATGAAATAATACATTCATAATGACATCCACTCACCACATTTTGCCTGTCTTATCACAGAGCTCAATGTTGCTGCTTAACTATGACACACAAGCGGTTCTTTTTCTAGTCCTTTCTTCTAACTGAAAGAGAGGAAAAGAGAAATATTGAACAGCTCATAATGCCTCATGTTTCTGGTATGTTTGGTTATTGTTTGTTCTGGTGTTCTGGTGA